>NC_140212.1:24276229-24281229 GCF_951802725.1 Rutilus rutilus | reverse complement strand
TTCTGGGGCTGCGTTGGTGGTTACATGGCAGCACGTCAACGAAAAACAGCCGTCGTCCCTGGGTGGGCTCGAACCACCAACCTTTCGATTAACAGCCGAACGCGCTGACCGATTGCGCCACAGAGACCTGCGTTCGAGCCAGTCCGTGGGTAAGAGAAGAAAAAAAAAGCAGACTTGGACTTTTCCGGCAAATCACGGACTCGCTTGTTTGCACGCTGGAAACCGAGACCCCGTTGGGAAGAGAGAGGACTAATAGATACGCCCAACGTGGGGCTCGAACCCACGACCCTGAGATTAAGAGTCTCATGCTCTACCGACTGAGCTAGCCGGGCAGCCGCGGTGACCTTCCGCGGGCTGGTCGCGGTTTTTATCCGTGCCTAAATTGCGCCCGTCAAACGGAACCTCACATTTCGCAGAGGCTTGGCATAGCGTCTTGCGGGTAAAGTCAGGCTTAAGCCTAGAGGTAGGCTTAGAGTGTACTTTGTTTATCTTAGCCATATCTGTTGTTGGGGGATGCAACTTGACCCAGTAGAGCAGGCCAATAATATGCACGATCACAACCAGGAGCTAAAGTTCCGTTTCGGTCTGTCGAGTGAGAGAGCGGTTACCGAAGGCAAACTTCTCCAAATATCCAAGGGCAAAAGTGAGCCATACAACAAAGAGTTGGAGGGACACAACCTCCAACCGGAACTTTACCTACAAAAACGCTGGTACATAGAGGCCTATGCCAAATCGATTGACCTCATGCCTGAGAGCCTGATAGGTTACAAGTTACTGGTGCGAACACAATCCGAATTCGATCAATATCGGAAGTTATTACAGATGCTCGATGGTGTTTTAAAATGAGTTTTGAGCAGGACCTCTCTGGAACACAGGCCTCCACCACCCGGAACAAAACATCCATCCATCCATACATCCATCCATCCAGGCGCCACAGCAAACTTGAGCTGATGTAAACTTTCACATAACACCCGCTGTCTTCTTTGAACACAAGGCAACTGACCAAGCTGTATACGCTAAAAGGGGCCAAGAAAGGTCGTGTCATGCGTCCTAAATGACACGGATGCGCTAGTGGACACACGTGTGCTAAATTCTGGGGCTGCGTTGGTGGTTACATGGCAGCACGTCAACGAAAAACAGCCGTCGTCCCTGGGTGGGCTCGAACCACCAACCTTTCGGTTAACAGCCGAACGCGCTGACCGATTGCGCCACAGAGACCTGTGGCGAGCCAGTCCGTGGGTAAGAGAAGAAAAAAAAAGCAGACTTGGACTTTTCCGGCAAATCACGGACTCGCTTGTTTGCACGCTGGAAACCGAGACCCCGTTGGGAAGAGAGAGGACTAATAGATACGCCCAACGTGGGGCTCGAACCCACGACCCTGAGATTAAGAGTCTCATGCTCTACCGACTGAGCTAGCCGGGCAGCCGCGGTGACCTTCCGCGGGCTGGTCGCGGTTTTTATCCGTGCCTAAATTGCGCCCGTCAAACGGAACCTCACATTTCGCAGAGGCTTGGCATAGCGTCTTGCGGGTAAAGTCAGGCTTAAGCCTAGAGGTAGGCTTAGAGTGTACTTTGTTTGTCTTAGCCATATCTGTTGTTGGGGGATGCAACTTGACCCAGTAGAGCAGGCCAATAATATGCACGATCACAACCAGGAGCTAAAGTTCCGTTTCGGTCTGTCGAGTGAGAGAGCGGTTACCGAAGGCAAACTTCTCCAAATATCCAAGGGCAAAAGTGAGCCATACAACAAAGAGTTGGAGGGACACAACCTCCAACCGGAACTTTACCTACAAAAACGCTGGTACATAGAGGCCTATGCCAAATCGATTGACCTCATGCCTGAGAGCCTGATAGGTTACAAGTTACTGGTGCGAACACAATCCGAATTCGATCAATATCGGAAGTTATTACAGATGCTCGATGGTGTTTTAAAATGAGTTTTGAGCAGGACCTCTCTGGAACACAGGCCTCCACCACCCGGAACAAAACATCCATCCATCCATACATCCATCCATCCAGGCGCCACAGCAAACTTGAGCTGATGTAAACTTTCACATAACACCCGCTGTCTTCTTTGAACACAAGGCAACTGACCAAGCTGTATACGCTAAAAGGGGCCAAGAAAGGTCGTGTCATGCGTCCTAAATGACACGGATGCGCTAGTGGACACACGTGTGCTAAATTCTGGGGCTGCGTTGGTGGTTACATGGCAGCACGTCAACGAAAAACAGCCGTCGTCCCTGGGTGGGCTCGAACCACCAACCTTTCGGTTAACAGCCGAACGCGCTGACCGATTGCGCCACAGAGACCTGCGTTCGAGCCAGTCCGTGGGTAAGAGAAGAAAAAAAAAGCAGACTTGGACTTTTCCGGCAAATCACGGACTCGCTTGTTTGCACGCTGGAAACCGAGACCCCGTTGGGAAGAGAGAGGACTAATAGATACGCCCAACGTGGGGCTCGAACCCACGACCCTGAGATTAAGAGTCTCATGCTCTACCGACTGAGCTAGCCGGGCAGCCGCGGTGACCTTCCGCGGGCTGGTCGCGGTTTTTATCCGTGCCTAAATTGCGCCCGTCAAACGGAACCTCACATTTCGCAGAGGCTTGGCATAGCGTCTTGCGGGTAAAGTCAGGCTTAAGCCTAGAGGTAGGCTTAGAGTGTACTTTGTTTATCTTAGCCATATCTGTTGTTGGGGGATGCAACTTGACCCAGTAGAGCAGGCCAATAATATGCACGATCACAACCAGGAGCTAAAGTTCCGTTTCGGTCTGTCGAGTGAGAGAGCGGTTACCGAAGGCAAACTTCTCCAAATATCCAAGGGCAAAAGTGAGCCATACAACAAAGAGTTGGAGGGACACAACCTCCAACCGGAACTTTACCTACAAAAACGCTGGTACATAGAGGCCTATGCCAAATCGATTGACCTCATGCCTGAGAGCCTGATAGGTTACAAGTTACTGGTGCGAACACAATCCGAATTCTATCAATATCGGAAGTTATTACAGATGCTCGATGGTGTTTTAAAATGAGTTTTGAGCAGGACCTCTCTGGAACACAGGCCTCCACCACCCGGAACAAAACATCCATCCATCCATACATCCATCCATCCAGGCGCCACAGCAAACTTGAGCTGATGTAAACTTTCACATAACACCCGCTGTCTTCTTTGAACACAAGGCAACTGACCAAGCTGTATACGCTAAAAGGGGCCAAGAAAGGTCGTGTCATGCGTCCTAAATGACACGGATGCGCTAGTGGACACACGTGTGCTAAATTCTGGGGCTGCGTTGGTGGTTACATGGCAGCACGTCAACGAAAAACAGCCGTCGTCCCTGGGTGGGCTCGAACCACCAACCTTTCGGTTAACAGCCGAACGCGCTGACCGATTGCGCCACAGAGACCTGCGTTCGAGCCAGTCCGTGGGTAAGAGAAGAAAAAAAAAGCAGACTTGGACTTTTCCGGCAAATCACGGACTCGCTTGTTTGCACGCTGGAAACCGAGACCCCGTTGGGAAGAGAGAGGACTAATAGATACGCCCAACGTGGGGCTCGAACCCACGACCCTGAGATTAAGAGTCTCATGCTCTACCGACTGAGCTAGCCGGGCAGCCGCGGTGACCTTCCGCGGGCTGGTCGCGGTTTTTATCCGTGCCGAAATTGCGCCCGTCAAACGGAACCTCACATTTCGCAGAGGCTTGGCATAGCGTCTTGCGGGTAAAGTCAGGCTTAAGCCTAGAGGTAGGCTTAGAGTGTACTTTGTTTATCTTAGCCATATCTGTTGTTGGGGGATGCAACTTGACCCAGTAGAGCAGGCCAATAATATGCACGATCACAACCAGGAGCTAAAGTTCCGTTTCGGTCTGTCGAGTGAGAGAGCGGTTACCGAAGGCAAACTTCTCCAAATATCCAAGGGCAAAAGTGAGCCATACAACAAAGAGTTGGAGGGACACAACCTCCAACCGGAACTTTACCTACAAAAACGCTGGTACATAGAGGCCTATGCCAAATCGATTGACCTCATGCCTGAGAGCCTGATAGGTTACAAGTTACTGGTGAGAACACAATCCGAATTCGATCAATATCGGAAGTTATTACAGATGCTCGATGGTGTTTTAAAATGAGTTTTGAGCAGGACCTCTCTGGAACACAGGCCTCCACCACCCGGAACAAAACATCCATCCATCCATACATCCATCCATCCAGGCGCCACAGCAAACTTGAGCTGATGTAAACTTTCACATAACACCCGCTGTCTTCTTTGAACACAAGGCAACTGACCAAGCTGTATACGCTAAAAGGGGCCAAGAAAGGTCGTGTCATGCGTCCTAAATGACACGGATGCGCTAGTGGACACACGTGTGCTAAATTCTGGGGCTGCGTTGGTGGTTACATGGCAGCACGTCAACGAAAAACAGCCGTCGTCCCTGGGTGGGCTCGAACCACCAACCTTTCGGTTAACAGCCGAACGCGCTGACCGATTGCGCCACAGAGACCTGCGGCGAGCCAGTCCGTGGGTAAGAGAAGAAAAAAAAAGCAGACTTGGACTTTTCCGGCAAATCACGGACTCGCTTGTTTGCACGCTGGAAACCGAGACCCCGTTGGGAAGAGAGAGGACTAATAGATACGCCCAACGTGGGGCTCGAACCCACGACCCTGAGATTAAGAGTCTCATGCTCTACCGACTGAGCTAGCCGGGCAGCCGCGGTGACCTTCCGCGGGCTGGTCGCGGTTTTTATCCGTGCCTAAATTGCGCCCGTCAAACGGAACCTCACATTTCGCAGAGGCTTGGCATAGCGTCTTGCGGGTAAAGTCAGGCTTAAGCCTAGAGGTAGGCTTAGAGTGTACTTTGTTTGTCTTAGCCATATCTGTTGTTGGGGGATGCAACTTGACCCAGTAGAGCAGGCCAATAATATGCACGATCACAACCAGGAGCTAAAGTTCCGTTTCGGTCTGTCGAGTGAGAGAGCGGTTACCGAAGGCAAACTTCTCCAAATATCCAAGGG
>NC_140212.1:24248729-24271229 GCF_951802725.1 Rutilus rutilus | reverse complement strand
CGGCAAATCACGGACTCGCTTGTTTGCACGCTGGAAACCGAGACCCCGTTGGGAAGAGAGAGGACTAATAGATACGCCCAACGTGGGGCTCGAACCCACGACCCTGAGATTAAGAGTCTCATGCTCTACCGACTGAGCTAGCCGGGCAGCCGCGGTGACCTTCCGCGGGCTGGTCGCGGTTTTTATCCGTGCCTAAATTGCGCCCGTCAAACGGAACCTCACATTTCACAGAGGCTTGGCATAGCGTCTTGCGGGTAAAGTCAGGCTTAAGCCTAGAGGTAGGCTTAGAGTGTACTTTGTTTGTCTTAGCCATATCTGTTGTTGGGGGATGCAACTTGACCCAGTAGAGCAGGCCAATAATATGCACGATCACAACCAGGAGCTAAAGTTCCGTTTCGGTCTGTCGAGTGAGAGAGCGGTTACCGAAGGCAAACTTCTCCAAATATCCAAGGGCAAAAGTGAGCCATACAACAAAGAGTTGGAGGGACACAACCTCCAACCGGAACTTTACCTACAAAAACGCTGGTACATAGAGGCCTATGCCAAATCGATTGACCTCATGCCTGAGAGCCTGATAGGTTACAAGTTACTGGTGCGAACACAATCCGAATTCGATCAATATCGGAAGTTATTACAGATGCTCGATGGTGTTTTAAAATGAGTTTTGAGCAGGACCTCTCTGGAACACAGGCCTCCACCACCCGGAACAAAACATCCATCCATCCATACATCCATCCATCCAGGCGCCACAGCAAACTTGAGCTGATGTAAACTTTCACATAACACCCGCTGTCTTCTTTGAACACAAGGCAACTGACCAAGCTGTATACGCTAAAAGGGGCCAAGAAAGGTCGTGTCATGCGTCCTAAATGACACGGATGCGCTAGTGGACACACGTGTGCTAAATTCTGGGGCTGCGTTGGTGGTTACATGGCAGCACGTCAACGAAAAACAGCCGTCGTCCCTGGGTGGGCTCGACCCACCAACCTTTCGGTTAACAGCCGAACGCGCTGACCGATTGCGCCACAGAGACCTGCGTTCGAGCCAGTCCGTGGGTAAGAGAAGAAAAAAAAAGCAGACTTGGACTTTTCCGGCAAATCACGGACTCGCTTGTTTGCACGCTGGAAACCGAGACCCCGTTGGGAAGAGAGAGGACTAATAGATACGCCCAACGTGGGGCTCGAACCCACGACCCTGAGATTAAGAGTCTCATGCTCTACCGACTGAGCTAGCCGGGCAGCCGCGGTAACCTTCCGCGGGCTGGTCGCGGTTTTTATCCGTGCCTAAATTGCGCCCGTCAAACGGAACCTCACATTTCGCAGAGGCTTGGCATAGCGTCTTGCGGGTAAAGTCAGGCTTAAGCCTAGAGGTAGGCTTAGAGTGTACTTTGTTTATCTTAGCCATATCTGTTGTTGGGGGATGCAACTTGACCCAGTAGAGCAGGCCAATAATATGCACGATCACAACCAGGAGCTAAAGTTCCGTTTCGGTCTGTCGAGTGAGAGAGCGGTTACCGAAGGCAAACTTCTCCAAATATCCAAGGGCAAAAGTGAGCCATACAACAAAGAGTTGGAGGGACACAACCTCCAACCGGAACTTTACCTACAAAAACGCTGGTACATAGAGGCCTATGCCAAATCGATTGACCTCATGCCTGAGAGCCTGATAGGTTACAAGTTACTGGTGCGAACACAATCCGAATTCGATCAATATCGGAAGTTATTACAGATGCTCGATGGTGTTTTAAAATGAGTTTTGAGCAGGACCTCTCTGGAACACAGGCCTCCACCACCCGGAACAAAACATCCATCCATCCATACATCCATCCATCCAGGCGCCACAGCAAACTTGAGCTGATGTAAACTTTCACATAACACCCGCTGTCTTCTTTGAACACAAGGCAACTGACCAAGCTGTATACGCTAAAAGGGGCCAAGAAAGGTCGTGTCATGCATCCTAAATGACACGGATGCGCTAGTGGACACACGTGTGCTAAATTCTGGGGCTGCGTTGGTGGTTACATGGCAGCACGTCAACGAAAAACAGCCGTCGTCCCTGGGTGGGCTCGAACCACCAACCTTTCGGTTAACAGCCGAACGCGCTGACCGATTGCGCCACAGAGACCTGCGGCGAGCCAGTCCGTGGGTAAGAGAAGAAAAAAAAAGCAGACTTGGACTTTTCCGGCAAATCACGGACTCGCTTGTTTGCACGCTGGAAACCGAGACCCCGTTGGGAAGAGAGAGGACTAATAGATACGCCCAACGTGGGGCTCGAACCCACGACCCTGAGATTAAGAGTCTCATGCTCTACCGACTGAGCTAGCCGGGCAGCCGCAGTGACCTTCCACGGGCTGGTCGTGGTTTTTATCCGTGCCTAAATTGCGGCCGTCAAACGGAACCTCACATTTCGCAGAGGCTTGGCATAGCGTCTTGCGGGTAAAGTCAGGCTTAAGCCTAGAGGTAGGCTTAGAGTGTACTTTGTTTGTCTTAGCCATATCTGTTGTTGGGGGATGCAACTTGACCCAGTAGAGCAGGCCAATAATATGCACGATCACAACCAGGAGCTAAAGTTCCGTTTCGGTCTGTCGAGTGAGAGAGCGGTTACCGAAGGCAAACTTCTCCAAATATCCAAGGGCAAAAGTGAGCCATACAACAAAGAGTTGGAGGGACACAACCTCCAACCGGAACTTTACCTACAAAAACGCTGGTACATAGAGGCCTATGCCAAATCGATTGACCTCATGCCTGAGAGCCTGATAGGTTACAAGTTACTGGTGCGAACACAATCCGAATTCGATCAATATCGGAAGTTATTACAGATGCTCGATGGTGTTTTAAAATGAGTTTTGAGCAGGACCTCTCTGGAACACAGGCCTCCACCACCCGGAAGAAAACATCCATCCATCCATACATCCATCCATCCAGGCGCCACAGCAAACTTGAGCTGATGTAAACTTTCACATAACACCCGCTGTCTTCTTTGAACACAAGGCAACTGACCAAGCTGTATACGCTAAAAGGGGCCAAGAAAGGTCGTGTCATGCGTCCTAAATGACACGGATGCGCTAGTGGACACACGTGTGCTAAATTCTGGGGCTGCGTTGGTGGTTACATGGCAGCACGTCAACGAAAAACAGCCGTCGTCCCTGGGTGGGCTCGAACCACCAACCTTTCGGTTAACAGCCGAACGCGCTGACCGATTGCGCCACAGAGACCTGCGTTCGAGCCAGTCCGTGGGTAAGAGAAGAAAAAAAAAGCAGACTTGGACTTTTCCGGCAAATCACGGACTCGCTTGTTTGCACGCTGGAAACCGAGACCCCGTTGGGAAGAGAGAGGACTAATAGATACGCCCAACGTGGGGCTCGAACCCACGACCCTGAGATTAAGAGTCTCATGCTCTACCGACTCCGTTAAAGCTGGGGAACAATAGTCTGTTTGAGGAGGGGGAGAAGGAAAAAGAAGGGGAAGAAGGGGAAGAAGGAAAAAGAGGGAAAAGAGAAGGAAAAATGAGAAAAATTGAAGAAAAAAATTAAAGGAAAGGGAAAAGGTAAACCGACCCTTCACACTGCTGTGTGATTCTTGGTAGATTGGTATTCATATTTTATAGAAAATTGCCTTTTTATATATTTCATGGGTAAAATCACTGACGTGAACGTCGTCGGTTCGAGTCCCACCTCGGACAAGGTTGAAATCACCCAATATCTTTTCTAATCTTTTCTTAATGAATGAACACATATGAATAAATTTCATGTGCTTTTATGCCTTAACACTTATTTTATAAAAAACGTATTTCTCATTGTATGGATACATGTTAAAATGTATTTATTATATGAATATGTGGTTTATTGAAATGTATTATTTATTTTATCATTTCACCATTGAATATAATAAATCTTTTTTAAATTACTCTCTTTTCTAACTGAACTATATTTATTTTTTGAGTAAATTAATAAACGGAGCATTGACATCACGCTGACATTATGGATAAATCAGAGGTCAAGATAAATCAAGTAAATTGTAAATTAATAAGCACTTATATATATAAAGATTTTTATTTTAACCAAAAAAACAAACAGGTAGTGAACCACACACAAAACATTAAATTATAATGAACAATTATATCAATGAACCACACACAAAACATTAAATTATAATGAACAATTATATCAATGAACCACACACAAAACATTAAATTATAATGAACAATTATATCAATCTATAGAACTATATATCTATCATGCTCAAGATCACTTTTTTTTTTTTATCTGGTCAAGCCACTGTTCCTTGCTTAAAGTCTCAGTGTTTGGGCAGTAAATGGTGCCTTTGTATTGGCTATGACCAGTTGCTGCTATTCTGAACTGGCCACATTTCTTGCAGGTGTTTGCCTCAACTCTCCTATTGTACGCACGTGGCTGACGTGTATGGAGAGTTGCAGAGGGTGGAGGAGCACTGCTGGCCTGGGGAGTTAAAAAAGGGTTTGCTGTGGGCGTAGGGACAACATACACAGTGAAAGCAGGGTTTGATTGAGACACACACTCTGCTGTTGTTCACTCTGTCACACACTCCGCTGCTGTTCACTCTGTACATGCTACCATTAGGAGATATTATTAGGAAACATGGAATTAGCTTCCACTGTTATGCCGACGATACTCAGCTCTATATTTCTTCAAAACCTAACGAAACTTACCAATTCACTAAATTAACAGAATGCATAGCTGATATAAAAAACTGGATGACTCGTAATTTCCTACTTCTAAATTCTGAAAAAACAGAGATTCTAATTATTGGACAAAAAACTTCCTCACGTAATAACCTAGAATACTGTCTAACACTTGATGGCTGCTCTGTTAAGTCTTCGTCGTCGGTTAGGAACCTGGGTGTGCTCTTTGATACCAATCTTTCATTTGAAAGTCACGTGTCTAGTATCTGTAAAACCGCATTTTTCCATCTTAAAAATATATCTAAATTACGTCATATGCTCTCATTGACAAATGCGGAACAATTAGTCCATGCGTTCATGACCTCAAGGCTAGATTATTGTAATGCTCTACTGGGTGGTTGCCCTGCACGCTTAATAAACAAACTGCAGCTGGTCCAAAACGCAGCAGCTCGAGTTCTTACCAGAACCAGGAAGTATGACCATATTAGCCCGGTTCTGTCAAAACTGCACTGGCTCCCTATTAAACATCGCATCAATTTTAAAATATTGCTGATTACTTACAAAGCACTAAATGGTTTAGCTCCGCGGTACTTGAGCGAGCTCTTAACGCATTATACTCCTTCACGTCTATTGCGATCTCAAAATTCCGGCCAGTTGATAATACCTAGAATATCTAAATCGACTGCTGGCGGTAGATCCTTTTCCTATTTAGCACCAAAACTTTGGAACAGCCTTCCTACCATTGTCCGGGAAGCAGACACACTCTGTCAGTTCAAATCTAGATTAAAGACACATCTCTTTGACATAGCGTTCACATAATACATTATAGACTTCTATAATTCAATATTAGGCTGCATAGATTAGGTCAGCTGGAACCGGGAACACTTCCCATAAATCCTGATGTACTTGTTACATCATGAGAAGAATGGCATCTACGCTAATTTTAGTGTCTTTGTTTATCCCAAGGTTTTCCCGCAGCCTGCCGGATCCAGGCCGTTTCCAGATCTGATGAAGGACCTTCGCCTGGACCCGATGTCAATGCAGTGCTGAAGGGCCAACTAGTCTCTCCCTATGGAGGATCCCTTTCCCACTCTACAGATAACGCGTCGTCGGGAAAACTCAATTTGCGTATCTACCCCGAATTGATAAAATAAAATAAAATTCTGAATCAAAACTATAAGGAAACACCAGTAATTTGTTTAGGCTTGGTTTGTAGGGAATTCCAAACCTGCACACATATATTCAAACGCACATAACTATAGAACCAGTTCTTAATGCGCATCTGAACGCCATCAGCGTTTCTCACAGGTTCGCTAAAGTCTGTGTAGAGAGAATGGTGTCGTCTTGGCGGCCCTAATTTAAAAACAAATGATCGTTGCGACGGAAGCGAATCAATCAAAACTAACTTTAGCTGGAAAATAACTTTATTAAAGAACCGCTATAAAGCCAAAACAATCTTACGTTAAATTATACATTTATCTCTGTAAAGCTGCTTTGAGACAATCTACATTGTTAAAAGCGCTATATAAATGAAGATGACTTGACTTGACACACAGGTAGCAGAAGAGCTGAGCCCAGTTGTAGGAACCTGGACTGGTCCCATAAGGCCTTGAGGCATAGGAAGCAGCAGCCTCTGGGATGGTAATTTTGTTCTAACCACCTCAGCTGTTTTTTCAGGCTGCATGGAGGTGATAGGCTTCTTTAGTGAAGCAGGCCGAACGCTGGCAGGTGGGAGAGGCTCAGCGGCAACAGGTAGAGGAGCAGGAAGATTGATGCCCTGCAACAAAACACTCAGGTCTTGCCTTCTTATTTTTTCATTGTGCCACTGGACCAGAGTGGCCTGATTAACCTCCACCAGCTGGAGATTTGTGTTCTGCATAATAGGCCCATTATTGAGGAGCAGTTGCCTGATCGTGCCATAGTCACGTAAGATCAGAGTCCACCTAGTAGATGAGCTCTTCCCCTTCCTCCTGGGACTTCTGTGGATTCTGCACAGTCTGATAAAAATGGCCTCAACAAGCCGGCAACAGTCTGGCCACAGAGCGGGTGAAGCCGTGGAGCCTAGAACACAGTGCTTTAGACTGTCCACCCCAGGAGTAAAAACTGCCTTCTTTTTAAATCTTCCTGTGGTTAACCTGGTGTCCTGCTGTCTAGAAGCAAACACCACCTGCTCTTTGTCATAATCAAGCAGTTTATGCCAAAGTGCCACAATATCATTGACCTGAAAATGACACAAGACAAACATAGAGTTACATGCAATATTGTTCAACAGACCAAACACACTATTGTAAATAAAAGAAAATAATGAATTGAATAAAGATATTTTAGTATAACTTTACAATAAGGTTTCATTAGTTAACATTAGTTAACTACTTTACTTAACACGAACTAAGAATGATCAATATCCTGTTATAGCATTACAGCAATGCTCCATACAGTATTTATTATTCTTAACATTAATTTCAACATTTACTAATACATTATTAAAATCAAAAGTTATGTTTGTTAACATTAGTTTATGCACTGTGAACTAACACGAACAAACAATGAGATTGATAAATACTGTAACAAATGTATTGCTCTTTGTTAGTTCATGTTAATACATTAGCTTATGCTAACAAATGAGACTTATTGTAAATTGTTACTGATATTTTTTCTTTTATTCCATTATTTCTGTAAAAATGACACACCTGCTGATTGCAGATAGTTAGTCCAGTCTTATCCCGTAGCTGCACTAGATAATCTGCCAGGCTATCCACCCGATCCATCCCTGGCACATTTTTGTCATCCACAGCCTGAGACAATGGCATAAAGAAAAATAATATGGTATGATTTCAAATATAACCAAAAGCTAAAATGATAACTTTACATAAAACTAATTTTTAAATAATTAAATTTTACATACCAAATCAGACACTTGAGTAGGGGAATCTGGAGCACTGACATCAGGCTGACCCGTGGATACATCAGAGGTTGAAGAGGCAGTCAGGACGGAGGATGCAGCAGCGGCTGGCGGGACGGAGAATGCAGCGGCTGGCGGGGCGGAGGATGCAGCAGCGGCTGGCGGGGCGGAGAATGCAGCGGCTGGCGGGGCGGAGGATGCAGCAGCGGCTGGCGGGGCGGAGAATGCAGCGGCTGGCGGGGCGGAGGATGCAGCAGCGGCTGGCGGGGCGGAGAATGCAGCGGCTGGCGGGGCGGAGAATGCAGCGGCTGGCGGGGCGGAGGATGCAGCGGCTGGCGGGGCGGAGAATGCAGCGGCTGGCGGGGCGGAGAATGCAGCGGCTGGCGGGACGGAGGATGCAGCGGCTGGCGGGACGGAGGATGCAGCAGCGGCTGGCGGGGCGGAGAATGCAGCGGCTGGCGGGGCGGAGGATGCAGCAGCGGCTGGCAGGGCGGAGGATGCAGCAGCGGCTGGCAGGGCGGAGGATGCAGCAGCGGCTGGCGGGGCGGAGAATGCAGCGGCTGGCGGGACGGAGGATGCAGCAGCGGCTGGCGGGACGGAGGATGCAGCAGCGACTGGCGGGACGGAGAATGCAGCAGCGACTGGCGGGACGGAGGATGCAGCAGCGACTGGCGGGACGGAGGATGCAGCAGCGACTGGCGGGACGGAGAATGCAGCAGCGACTGGCGGGGCGGAGGATGCAGCAGCGACTGGCGGGACGGAGAATGCAGCAGTGACTGGCGGGACGGAGGATGCAGCGGCTGGCGGGGCGGAGGATGCAGCAGCGACTGGCGGGACGAAGGATGCAGCGGCTGGCGGGGCGGAGGATGCAGCAGCGGCTGGTGGGGCGGAGGAAGAAGAAGCTGCATCCCTGTCACCAGTGGTAGTGAGGTCTTCATAAAATAATGTCATGGTAGGGTCATCAGGTAAGTCCTCTTCAAATCCTTCATCTTCCAACTCTTCCACATTAACATCTTCCAGCAGCTGGTCTGTCTCCTCTGCATCTGGGTTCACTCTTTGAAGTGGTTGTCCTGTCTGACTGAGCAGGTAGTCCACTCCACTAAGCTCTCCTAAAGAAAGCAGAATGCAGAACTTATTATGATAAGTGGTCATTAAAGGCGTGTGCTCTACAATGAGACTTACCTGTGTACTTAGCAGGGGGTTGGAAGGTAGGAACATATTTCCTACCAATCACCTTCAAACTATTGGTGTTCAAACAGTGCACTACATCGCCTGCATAGGTGAGGAGAGAGGAGGGCTTGGTGACCACAGATGCTGCTGCTCGGTCCTGGTTCCATCTGTTCAGGCCTTCCAGGAGATACAGCTGAAAATTCAAGGTGTTTGCACTGGATCCTATGGAAAATGAGGCCATTAAAAATGAGATTTTACAAGGAAACATATCATTAAGTGCAGACTGAATACTTGCAAATAGCATAGTCTCGTTTTAAAGTTTTCTTTTCAGAATGTGTAATGTTATGGAAAAAATTATAACATTCTAAAATATCTAAATGCTGATTAGAGTAAAATGCTAATATGCCACAAACCTGGAATGAACCTGTTCAGGTGGAGGTGGAAAGATTCAAGGGAGGTCGAGCCCCTAGCACATCTGTATTTGGTGAGCACTATGCCTCCCTTGGTAGTGGTGGTGCCCATCTCTGTGTAGAGCAACACACCTGGCACATCCTGGATGCACTTCACATGTGTCTTTTGAACACGCCAGATGTGCTCAATCCGCACAATGTCCAGCAGAGGGACACCTCGAAGATCTTTCCCTTTTTCCCCTTTTAATTCATTCAGAAGGTGCTCAATTAGGCGGATAGTAGTCTCTACTCCACGAGTCCTTCGGCGGCAGTAGAGGGACAACTCTTTCTTTGTTATCCGCCTGTTCAATAAGTGCCCGCTGATGAAAAGCAGCCCTTCATCTTCCAGTTGCTCTCTCTTCGCCTGACGTAAAAGAGCAATGTCATGTGGGTCCCACTCAAATATGCATTCAGATAGCCTTGCCATGAATGTTGGGTAGAGGGGATGGGCATCCGTAGTGGACCCTGTTGCCAGCCGTCTCATAAAGTGCCATATGTCCAGCCTGATGTTAAGTGTAGGCCATTCTCCAAATCGGGTCTGAAGCTTGCTCTGTCCTTCCTCAATACAGCATCCCGTGTCCACATACAGGAGCACTGGAGGATCCACACCTGCCTGCTGGTACCTGCTGATAAGGCCTGAGACCATTGAGTCCAGACCAGGTCCATCCTGGGCAGTCAGAACACTGATGAGGATCTGGCCTGTCTCATTGCCAACAGAGGATAGCCATTGTACTGTCCCCTTGGCTGTTCCTGCCAGCTTCTTTGTGATCTGAAATCAAAAACAATATGTAGATACAGAACATTAATAACACATTGTGTGGCACATACAATATCAATGCAATACAAAAGCATAAAGTCTATTAAATTCTACCTTTTTTGTTGAGTCCATTTTTAAAATGGACCCAAAAGTTGAAGTGATGCTGGACTTAATGTGATCCAGTCGGCTGACAATGTCCTTCCCATAAACAGTCAGTAGCCATTTGCTGGTAGGGACTTCAAAAGGTTCTGGTGGCTCCTGGAAAACAACTGGCAAGGAGCTGGGGCAGTCAGCAAAGGCTGCACATTCCCCCATGTAGTGTGCCAATCTGTCGAGCCACTCCTCCCCATGGTTCTCCTTTAGTTGTTTAGCCAGTCGGGCAGGGCTATTGCCAAGTGTCCTCTCCCTCAGCAGACGTATGACACGAATGTCACACGCATATCTTTAAATACAAAAAGAATTATCTATCTATATAAAACCACATCAGTATATATGTTTTACATGGAACATTGTTTTCTATCATTAGCTGTTCTTTATAAAGAACAATTAGTATGGATGGAGTAAAATATGATTTTGTGTGATGTATTTAAATTCTTACTTGTATGTCAAGATGAGGCGAAAGAGTCTTCTGTGTGGCAAGTCCAGTTGGTCCAGGACAGTCTGGCTGGTTGATAAGTAATTGGTTCGACAGACAGTACACCTGAGAGTCTCTGTCACCATGAGGTAATATCGGTCAATGTCGAGGACCTTGCGAGCTCTTTTGTGGATGCCGTAACCAGTTAATTGCTTCCCACAGACAGGACATAGCAGCCTAACCTTCCATTGGTGGTAGGGCATCCACACCAGCAGCCTGTGTGTGAAGAAACGGTCTGGAGATGGAGCCTGGTGGTAGATAAGGGAGGGGACTGGAGGCTCATACCAGAGCTTCAAGTCTGGTCTAAGTCTGCCAGCTTGAAAAAGTGTAGATACTATCCACCTCTGATCTTGTGAGGGGATTGTCTTCCTCATCTCAGCTGGCAGCGCAGGAATGGAAGAATCAGCAGGAGATGAAGATGGTGCAGGAACAGCCATAAAAGTATGACTACCAGAAGCAACAGGATCACCCTAAAGACACTTCAGGTTTAACTTTTTTTTTGTGATTTATGTTTGTTTCTGTTAATATGCCATAAAACATTCATTATAAAACGGGTAGTTCCAGTCCTTGATTCTGATTGGTTGAGCCGCGTTCGAAGCCATTGTAAATTACTCAACATACAGCTGTGACCGCATTACATTAGTGTTACTGCGCAACTGCCGTTTCTGATGTTTTGTTGCTGCATGTGTTGCTCTTTGGAACTACATTGCTTGGCGGAGGAATAAATGTGTTATAACGTTATATATATATTTTTTGTTGCTGGTGTTTATTTTATGAATAAAATAAATATTAATATGAATATTTTTATGGAGTAACCGTTTTATAAAAGCAATAAGCCCCTTGAAGCCGTATTTTACAATGGATTTAGAACAGCTAAGGGGGTTTTAGGCACTCGGCTCCGCGACCCTTAGCTGTTCTAAATCCACTGTAAAACACGGCTTCAAGGGGCTTATTGCTTTAATATGCAACTTCCACACATATATATGCCATCTATAAGAAAGAAGTGATTTACAGATGCATAAGGGGTGCTTATCAAGGATGGAGATGGAGATGCACTGGCTCTGACAGAAGATGGAGACGGACTGGTTCTCATAGGAGACAAAGAAGGACTTGTTCTCACAGAAGTGGAAGGAGAAGTGCTGGTTGTCACAGTGGTTATAGCAGCAGGGCTGTCACTGTGTGATAATGGAACTGATGAAGCAGATGAGGTCTGTAAGGACACATAATGCATATTAACATAGTATACCCAATCAGACATAAAAAAAAATATATATATATATATAATAATTTTGTAAATAAATGAATCCTTCTTGGAATGTTTAGGTTAGGTTTGGCTCTTGTGCTAAGACCCTCCAAACCGTAGTTTTCAAACTAAAATTGGGAGTTACAAATATAATAAATTAATTAGGTTAAATGTAACTTTATTGTTATTGTGTGGTATAAGCATAATAAATACTACATACATCTATAAATAAATCATGTGTAAGTCTGATTCACTTCTTACCTGCCTCACTCCATCAAACATTAAACATGCAATACACAGACAATCCACCCACACAAGGGGTTTGGTATTACCACTGATATAAACGGAGGTCGTCTGGGAGACTTTACAGAGGTTGAGGTAGGGACAGGGCCAGATGTGGGAGCAGGTTGATTGCTTGTCACCTAATAAGATCAAAAGAAAAGACAGATCATTATTGAAGAAATAATAGCCTACCTTTTTATATGTTTGAAAGCCTTTTGTACACACCTTTGGAGGATGGAAACCACAAAGACAACTCTGAGGTCCACCAAAAAGAGATGCTTGCCCACGGACCTGCCTTGGGCATTTATCTATCTGTTACAGCAAAAACATTGTCAGCTGATAAGCAGTATTGTATGTACATTACACTGGTTTTATGCATGTTGTCCCATTAACATTTGCCAATACGTACCCTCTGAAATAGCTCATACCACTTCTTTTGGCGAGGAGCAGGTCTGTTGCCAGCTTCAGAGGGCCATACCCCTGTGTTGGCAAACCGCCGCAGGCGAGACATCCACTCCTCATCCCCCAAGCCCTTGTGTGATTTTGGCTTTGACATGTCTGCAATGTAAAAAACTATAAAAACCTCCTGAAAATAAACACTTCATGAACAAATCATACTCAAACAGACATTTTGTATATTTTTAAATAAATCTATAATTAACATATATTACTTTATTGCTATCTTTTTCTTTAAAAAAGCTAATTTGCAAAGCTAATAGGCTACTTGACGTTTTATATTTTTTTAATACTTTATAATTCTACAGGTTTTTTTTTTCCTTTAATTTTCCATCTTTAACTTATGAGGAAAAAACATGAATAAAAGGTATTAAAAAAGAGACAATAAAATTGACAATAACTACATAATAATTACACTCTATAATTTCACACTGCTCTGAATATATTTAATTTTGTTCTACAAATTTAATCTCTAGAAATGCTGCTAAAAATCACAAATTGACAAATCAATTTGTACTAACCACTATAATTTATCTTCTTATATTTTTTCTCTTTAACATGTAATTATTTTCTCTTCCATTTTCCAGATTGAAGAATATGGCCTTGTAGGGATGGCTTCATTTTAGTTGAAACTGATGTTTTATTCATTTTAACGATTACACAAACAAAAAAACAGGCCAACTAACCTGAATGAAGATATTTTGAAATTAAAATAAAAAGACAATAGTTACTACAAATCCGTTGTCTGGTTCGACCGGTTCGACACTGCATTCACTTCACATGCTGATGCTTACTGCGCGCCAAAGTATGAATGCTGATTCGCGATTGGTCTTTCTTTACATTATTGTGGTATCGTCATTGGCCAAGAATGATCTGTCAATCTGATTCGTTCTACGGTGATTGTGAATCCAAGGTCAATGCCTTTGTGATATAATATTATGATAGCGAGTGATATTTCACTGGAATTTAAAATGTTTCATATGTTAATTTTATTAATGTTTTTCTCATTGTATGGATACATGTTTATATTTATTACCTATATGAATATGGAGTTCCTTGAAACGTACTATACATATTATATATATAGGTCTATAATAATAATAATAATTATTATTATTATTATAATAATGTTTTGACTTAGGCTCACAGAATGATTTATAAAAGACGACAAAATGTCTGATGATAAATTATGATTGCAGTAAACACACAAAGATAGAAATATCTCTAACCAAAAACCCTAACTGAAATATTACCATATGTTTCAACTTAAATGTATAAAAAGTTATTACTATATTCATATGTGTTGTTTGTATGTATGTATGTATGTTACATATTTGCTTCAGAAAAAAAACACCCAATTCATTAATACAATCTAATTTAAACATGAAAGAAATGAGAATTGAAAGTACTGCCACAATGTAATTGTCTTCTCTGAGTGAATGTTGGCAATAAATAAAGGCCTTGCTGTTTAAATATATTAACAATTTATTACAAAATATACACACAGTAAGCATGGCACAGATACAAATGAATTGAATAATTAAATATTAAATATAAAACACAAATATAAAATAAATAAATAAATAAACCAAATAAAAAAGTACTAAAGGTAGAAGATTCTGGTCAACTGGTAAAAAATATACAAAAGACAAAATCAACACTCCTTACATGGCTCACAAAACTGTAATATACAGTATGTTATTTCTGTTATGTTAATTATTTTTGAAATGCCAGACATGTTATGTGGGATTAATATTGAACAGTTTATTTCTTATCTGCCCTCTTCCTCCGCATCTCCTCCATCCACTGGTCAAGTGTAATACCAGCATTTTGGGGACAGTATATGTACCCATAATACTGGCTGTGGCCACTTTCTTTGTTGCGGGGCTGTTGGCACTGACTGCATTTATTTTTATCAACTTTACGATTGTAAGTCCTCCGGGCAGGTGGTGGTGAGGAAAGGGGGCCAGCAGGAGTAATCCGTTTAGATGCATAGGCTTGTGGGGTTGAAAACACATACACAAGAGGGTCACTGGCAGGGCTGGGGCCGGAGACAGTAGTCAAAGGGGCAGGGGTAGGTGGAGATGTCTGCTGAGGGAACAATTGCCTCTGAGCTGGCAACCTTGGGCAGACAGACTGCAGAGAATCTGTGCGTTGGGCCGGAGCTGCAGACTTCCTCTTGACCACTGCTTGTCCTGCTGTACTTTGAGGCAAGTGGTACTGATGTTGAGGGCCAGGCTATGGTGGTGCAGCAGTGGGGCGTACCTGCACTGGTGGGAGAGGTACGGGAGCAACAGGAATGTAGGCAGGCAAGTTGACCCCTTGCAGCAGAATATTACATTCCTGCCTCTTCAGTCGCTTGTTGTGCCACTGAATGAGAGTTGTTTGATTAACATCAAACAACTGCAGAGTAGAGCTCTGCATGACTGCACCATTACCCAGGACCAGCTGTCTGATCTTGCTGTAGTCTCTGAGAATTAGAGTCCATCTAGTCAGTGCATATTTACCCTGTTTTTTTGGACTTTTATGGATGTCACAGAGTTTTACAAAAATGCACTCTACCAGACGACAGCAGTCTGGCCACTGGGCAGGGGAACCTGTCGATCCTAGGACGCAACGTGTCATGCTCTCCACACCTGGCGTAAATTCAGGTTTCTTTTTAGAGCACCTGAAGCGTCCGGTTGCCAGGCGCGGCTGGTAGCGTGCAGAGTACGTCACACACTGCTGGTCATATGGTAGAAGGTTCTGCCACAGAGCTATGATGGTACTGGCCTGCTGGGAGTTAAGTGTTTGTCCAGTTTCATTCCTCAGTCCCACCAAGTACTCTGCCAGGCTGTCCACTCTGTCCATCCCTGGGATACTGCGCTCATCAACAGCCTGGTAAATATATGAATATATACAAATAAAATAACAACATCACAGGCAGAAAAATAACACATCTTACACACTTTTTACATGTCACAAAAGACCTACCAGCTCTTGCTGTGGTGCTGCTGGAGTCATGGCAGGTGTCCCAGAGGGACTTGTAGTTGTAGTAGTGGGAAGAGAGGCTGGGACGATGGGAAGGTACGGAGGAGCAGAGGCTAAGCTGGTGGGGACAGCTGTTGGGCCAAAGGGTGCAGTGGTGTCCTCATTTGAAACCTGTTAAATGTAATAATAAAACTAAATAATAATAATCAAATAAGTATCAAAATAATACAATTACAAGCAAGTCAATAACGCCACTGATACAACATGTCTCAAAACACTTGCCAGTTGTTGTGGGGCTGCAGGGGTGATGGGTGATGGCAGTGAAGAGGAGGGACTAGCAGCAGCAGAGCCGGTACAAGCATGCACAATCTGCAAAATGTAATACTCTTTTAAAAACACATTATTATAAAATGGATTTTAATTAGAGCATTATGCTTTTATTCATTTATGTATTCTTCAGATTTCTATTCATTGTCTTACATCTCTGTCTATTTCATGATTGCATTGTGTATTTTTTTGTGATTTGAAAAAGTTTTGTAAAAGTGATATACAAATACATTTTCTAATTATTATTATACAATAATGATTATTATTATTATTATTATTATTACACATCAATAATAATAAATATCACAATACAATAAAAGTCTAAATTATCAGTACACGGTATGATAAAAACAAAATGTGACAGGCATAATTACCACTCGTTGCTCAAGTGCAACAGATGCAGGCCCTGAAGGTCCAGTAGGTCCAGAAGTAGCCTGGAGAGAGGTGGGAGTTGGAATGACGGCTGAGCTGGTGGTGGCAGGTGATGGACCAGAGGATGGGTCCAGTAGCCCAACGGTTGGGTCCAAACCAGCATCTTCAAAGCCCTCATCTTCCAACTCTTCCTCTGTGCCTACATCTTCCAGCATCTGCTCAGTCTCCTCTGAGTCAGGTTGGACATCCTGCAAGGCCCTCCCTGTCTGGCGGTATAGGTAATCTATACCTATTAGCTCCCCTGAGACAGACAAGAAGGAAAATTTACTTTTCATAAAATTCATAAAAAGGTAATTCTATTTTATAGAAAATAGCCTCATGATGGAAAGCTTAAACTAACCAGTGTAAACCGCAGGTGGCTGAAAAGAGGGGACACGTTTCCTTCCAAGCACCTTGACACTGTAGTTGTTAACACATTGAACAAGGTCGCCTGAGTAGCTGAGCAGTGATGGAGGCTTGACTGCCAGGGATGCAGCTTCACGGTCCTGATTCCATCTGTTAAGGCCTTCCAGGAGGTACAGCTGGAAATTCAGGCTGTTGGCACTGGTTCCTTAAGACAGTACAAATATGAGCAATATTGTTAGGTTAACTTGTTGTATTTGGTTCATTGACAGACATTAACTGTGTCAGTGTTCCCAGGATAATAACAATAATTATAACAATAACAATACTACTTCTACTACTACTACTACTAATAATAAAATGTTTAACTCCAAATATGTACTCATCTTGCTGATGAATAAAAAATGATTCCTACTGACCTGGAATGAACCTGTTCAGATGTAAGTGGAAGGATTCAAGTGATGTGGACCCTCTCGCACATCTGTAGTTTGGCAAGACAATGCCCCCCTTTGTAGTGGTGCCAGTTACAGTGTACAGAAGGACACCTGGTTCATCTTGAATGCACTTCACGTGCTTCTTCTGGGTTTGCCAGATGTGCTGCATCCTCTCGTGGTCCAAGAGAGGGACACCAAGAAGGTCTCTGCCCTTTACCCCCATGAGCTCATTGAGAAGCAGTTCAATCATTATGATAGTCTGCGGCTTCCCTCTTGTCCGCCTCCTGCAGTGCAACCCCAGTTCCTCCTTGGTTATCTGCTGGTCCACTAATTTTTCAGTGATCCCAGGAACACCTTCTCCTTTCAGCTGTTCCCTCTTAGCTTGACACAACAAGGCAACATCTCCACTGTCCCACTCAAAAATGCAGCTTGACAGTCTGGACATGAAGATGGGGTACAGAGGATGTGCATCCTTTGTACACCCAGATGCCAGTCGGCGCATGTAGTGGTATATGTCAAGCTTTACAACCAGGTCTGGCCACCCACCAAATCTTTGTTTGAGTTTTGTCTGTCCAGTGCCCTCCCGACAACATTCACAATCCACATAGAGAAGCCGAGGAGGAGCCACACCAGCATTGCTGTACCTGCGGATGAGATCAGCAGCCATGGTGTCAAGAGCAGGACCCTCCTGAGCAGTCAGGACACTGATGAGGATTTGGCCCACATCATTGCTCACAGATGTAAGCCACAAGGCGGTCCCCTTGGCAAAGCCTGATAGCTTCTTGGTGATCTGTGATAACACAAAAGACAATGAGTGCCTAAAGCCCAAATAAACTTTTTATTTTATATGTAAAACACTGAAATAATACTGTTTTTTACACAAAGCAATAATTAAAATTTTCACAGGTCTTTAATGCTAATGTTGTATTTTAGACTTTTGTTTGTAAGGTGTGATTCTACAGTAGTAAGAGTAAAAAATATTGACCTTTTTTGTGGAATCCATTTTTAATATATTGCCAAAGGTTGAAGTTATGCTGGCTTTGATGTGATCCAGTCTGCTTAAGATGTCTCGGCCATAAACAGCCAGCATCCACCTGTGAGAAGGAATAGCCACTGGCTTCGGAGGGTCGTGGACAGGGAGCAGGCTTGGCTGGGCAACAAAGTCTGAGCATGTGCCAAGGTAGCGACAAACACGCTTCAGCCACTCCTCGCTGTGATTTTCCCTCACCTGCCTGACCAAGCGGCTGGGGCTATTACCCAAGGTCCTCTCCCTCAGAAAACGGATCACACGCATGTCACAAGCGTATCTGTATTAAGAAACAAAGTGAAAAAATGGCAAACATTAAAACAAGCTAATTTCTAATGTGTTTGAATGACAAACATTTGTGACACAGGCTAAATAATTTCAGTATACTCACCTTCGTGTCAGGATCAGTCGGAACTCCATTCTGTGTGCCAAATCCAGCTGGTCCAAGATGGTCTTGCTACTGGAAATGTAACTCGTCTTACAACCAGTGGCACTGCACCAGAGGGTCTCCGTGATCATCAGGTAGTACCTATCGACATCCAAAACCTGGCGGGCTCTCTTGTGGGCTCCATAACCTGTGAGCTGTTTTCCACACACAGGACAGCACAGCCTGACCTTCCAAAGGTGGTATGGCATCCACAAGAGAAGCCGGTGTGTAAAAAAATGCTCTGGAGTGGGGGCCTGATGATAAATAAGCGCTGGCTCTGGTGGATCATACCACAGCTTAAGGTCAGTGCGCAGCCGGTGGTTCCTCCACAGAGCAGATGAAATCCACTTCTGATCCTGAGGTGGTATGGTCCCTATCAGCTTTGCAGGCAGCCAGCCAGGCTCTGAACCAGGAGCAGTCTCCATGTCAGCAGTGGGGTGAGCTGAGCGACCAACCACAGATGGAGCAGCAGAGTTGACAAAAAAAGGGGTGGCAGTGGCAGATCCAGAGGGTGCAGTGGCAAGAGGAGCAGAGGAGGTACCAGTGAAGGAGGCGGCAGCTGACACTTCCTTTAAAAATAAAAAAGGCAAATAATGAAGGATGATTATTTGAAGTGAAGTGTCATTGTGAAGAAAACCACTTAAATTAAGAGTTTCTCACAGCTCTAGCAGCTACCGATGTTATCGAAGATGTGGTTGTGGACACAGGAGAGGGAGGAATAGACAGAGGAGAGACAGTCTGAATGAACATCCTGGAACTGCAGGCAGGCGATGGTGTCCTCCTTGTCATGGCACTTGTGACAGTGATGGACATGGCAGAAGAGTCGGAAGTGCAACTGATGGGCTGAGAGAATATAACCACGATTTTATTGTATGATTGTAAAATCAAATTCAAACTGTCATTCTCTTTACAATACCTTGGTTGCATGCTTCCTGCCCAAATCTAAGTTTGGCTTTAAAGCGGCACCGTGGGACCCACCGAACCGTGGCTTTATAAACTGAAAAAATGTTTTTTAAAAAGTCATCTTAAGTGGAGCCTTGTAAATTAAAATGCATATATTTGAATATGCTAAAAATTTAAATATCAGTATCAGTAAATACTCATTACTTACTGATGCCATAGTCAAAGTTGGCTTGCGGGTTGTGAGAGCAGGTGTTGCCATCTGCCCAGATGTTGCCGTGAGAGCAGGTGTTGCCGTGAGAGCAGGTGTTGCCATCTGCCCAGATGTTGCCGTGAGAGCAGGTGTTGCCGTGAGAGCAGGTGTTGCCATCTGCCCAGATGTTGCCGTGAGAGCAGGTGTTGCCGTGAGAGCAGGTGTTGCCATCTGCCCAGATGTTGCCGTGAGAGCAGGTGTTGCCATCTGCCCAGATGTTGCCGTTAGACCAGGTGTTGCCGTGAGAGCAGGTGTTGCCATCTGCCCAGATGTTGCCGTGAGAGCAGGTGTTGCCGTGAGAGCAGGTGTTGCCATCTGCCCAGGTGTTGCCGTGAGAGCAGGTGTTGCCGTGAGAGCAGGTGTTGCCATCTGCCCAGGTGTTGCCGTGAGAGCAGGTGTTGCCGTGAGAGCAGGTGTTGCCATCTGCCCAGATGTTGCCGTGAGAGCAGGTGTTGCCGTGAGAGCAGGTGTTGCCGTCTGACCCGCTGTAGCGACAGATGATGCAGATGAGGGACCTGGTGTCAGCTACAGGTTAAGAGAAAAGAAAATTAAATTTAATAATAGAGACAACAACACCAACATTTCATAATTTTAGGAAAAGATTGTGGATACCTTTGCTATATGAAATCCACAACTACATATCTGTGTCCCTCCAAACAAAGGCATTTGTCCCCTAAACTGCACTGGACATTTTCCAATCTGTAATATTGTTTGGCAGTGAATCATAAGAATGTGAAGAATGTGACATAGCTTTATGTTTTATTATTGTACACATAACACTTTATCTAAATTTACCTTCAGATACAGGTCATGCCACTTTTTCTGGCGGGGTGCCGGCCTGTTTCCTGCCTCAGAAGGCCAGACCCCTACAGCAGCAAACCTTTGCAGGCGTGACATCCACTCCTCTTCGCTCATAGCCCTGTGCTTTTTGTGTTTGGATGCCATCTTCTATTACTAGAGTAAATAAAATTGTAACTATTCACTTTAAATTTGTAACTATTCAGTAAATGGTTTAACCATATCAACATGGGTAGTTTAGTTTTAACTAACTACTATAAAACTCCTGTATGTAGATAGCATTAGATGGTACCTCAGTGTATAATTTATTAATACATAGTACCTCAGTGTATAATATATTAATACATAGTACCTCAGTGTATTATATATTTCTGTAATACATATAATATATTAATACATAGTACCTCAGTGTATAATATATTAATACATAGTACCTCAGTGTATTATATATTAATACATAGTACCTCAGTGTATTATATATTAATACATAGTAGTAGCAGATATAGAAGTAATTTAATACAATCATTTTAAGATTATTATCAGTTGGTAAACACAAAATTATCAGTTGGTAAACACAAAGTCTCCTGTTATAACAGGTGCAACACCTGAATACAATACAAAACTCATTAATTCATATTAAAATCATTGTCTGTGTTAAAAGTGAACACAATATCAGGTGTTGTACCAATGTAAACCATTCGTTTCTCTCTGTCGAAAATACGTTTCAGCTAATGCTAACGTTACTCCATTCATTCATTCATTCATTCATTCATTCTTAGCTAACGTTAAGTTAGTTAGCAGACTAAACAAAGCAACAACGTCGACGTCTTACCTAACACAATGTAAAAGTTTATTTAAGAAAAAACTATTAATTAAATATTAATAGAGAAATCTTACCTCGGTGTAAACGTCTTAACGTTACCTAAAACAATGTAAGTTAACGTAGTTAAAAGTTTATTAAAAAACAACAACAACAATAACTATGAATTAAAGCTAGTTAATTAAATAGAGAAATCTTACTTCGGTGACACCGTCAACGTCTTACCCATAGGTCGTCTTACCTAGTTTATTTTTATTTTTTTAAACTATAAAGCTGGTTAATTAGAGAAATCTTACCTCGGTGTCACCTTCAACGTCTTACCTAAACAATGTAAAGTTAAGTTAAAAGTTTATTTAAAAAAAAAAAAATATATATATATATATATATTTCCAAAAATAACTCTATAAATAAAAATAGTATTTATTGATTCGCTGTGAGCGATAAGAGGTGGACTTATGCGCATGCTCCGGCAATGATGGAAAGGGCCACGGTGATTGGCTGTCTTAAAATGTAAAAGATGGAAATGCTGAGATCTGATTGGCTGTCGTAAAATGTAAAAGATGGAAATGCTGAGATCTGATGGGCTTTCATAAAATGCAAAAGATGGACATGCAGAGATCTGATTGGCTGTCGTAAAATGTAAAAGATGGAAATGCTGAGATCTGATGGGCTGCAAAAGATGGACATGCAGAGACGTGATTTGTCGAAATAGACAGACGAACGGTCCCCGCGCAGCCGGGCAGCCGCGGTGACCTTCCGCGGGCTGGTCGCGGTTTTTATCCGTGCCTAAATTGTGCCCGTCAAACGGAACCTCACATTTCGCAGAGGCTTGGCATAGCGTCTTGCGGGTAAAGTCAGGCTTAAGCCTAGAGGTAGGCTTAGAGTGTACTTTGTTTATCTTAGCCATATCTGTTGTTGGGGGATGCAACTTGACCCAGTAGAGCAGGCCAATAATATGCACGATCACAACCAGGAGCTAAAGTTCCGTTTCGGTCTGTCGAGTGAGAGAGCGGTTACCGAAGGCAAACTTCTCCAAATATCCAAGGGCAAAAGTGAGCCATACAACAAAGAGTTGGAGGGACACAACCTCCAACCGGAACTTCACCTACAAAAATGCTGGTACATAGAGGCCTATGCCAAATCGATTGACCTCATGCCTGAGAGCCTGATAGGTTACAAGTTACTGGTGCGAACACAATCCGAATTCGATCAATATCG
>NC_140212.1:24241229-24243729 GCF_951802725.1 Rutilus rutilus | reverse complement strand
CTTTGTTTGTCTTAGCCATATCTGTTGTTGGGGGATGCAACTTGACCCAGTAGAGCAGGCCAATAATATGCACGATCACAACCAGGAGCTAAAGTTCCGTTTCGGTCTGTCGAGTGAGAGAGCGGTTACCGAAGGCAAACTTCTCCAAATATCCAAGGGCAAAAGTGAGCCATACAACAAAGAGTTGGAGGGACACAACCTCCAACCGGAACTTTACCTACAAAAACGCTGGTACATAGAGGCCTATGCCAAATCGATTGACCTCATGCCTGAGAGCCTGATAGGTTACAAGTTACTGGTGCGAACACAATCCGAATTCGATCAATATCGGAAGTTATTACAGATGCTCGATGGTGTTTTAAAATGAGTTTTGAGCAGGACCTCTCTGGAACACAGGCCTCCACCACCCGGAACAAAACATCCATCCATCCATACATCCATCCATCCAGGCGCCACAGCAAACTTGAGCTGATGTAAACTTTCACATAACACCCGCTGTCTTCTTTGAACACAAGGCAACTGACCAAGCTGTATACGCTAAAAGGGGCCAAGAAAGGTCGTGTCATGCGTCCTAAATGACACGGATGCGCTAGTGGACACACGTGTGCTAAATTCTGGGGCTGCGTTGGTGGTTACATGGCAGCACGTCAACGAAAAACAGCCGTCGTCCCTGGGTGGGCTCGAACCACCAACCTTTCGGTTAACAGCCGAACGCGCTGACCGATTGCGCCACAGAGACCTGCGTTCGAGCCAGTCCGTGGGTAAGAGAAGAAAAAAAAAGCAGACTTGGACTTTTCCGGCAAATCACGGACTCGCTTGTTTGCACGCTGGAAACCGAGACCCCGTTGGGAAGAGAGAGGACTAATAGATACGCCCAACGTGGGGCTCGAACCCACGACCCTGAGATTAAGAGTCTCATGCTCTACCGACTGAGCTAGCCGGGCAGCCGCGGTGACCTTCCGCGGGCTGGTCGCGGTTTTTATCCGTGCCTAAATTGCGCCCGTCAAACGGAACCTCACATTTCGCAGAGGCTTGGCATAGCGTCTTGCGGGTAAAGTCAGGCTTAAGCCTAGAGGTAGGCTTAGAGTGTACTTTGTTTATCTTAGCCATATCTGTTGTTGGGGGATGCAACTTGACCCAGTAGAGCAGGCCAATAATATGCACGATCACAACCAGGAGCTAAAGTTCCGTTTCGGTCTGTCGAGTGAGAGAGCGGTTACCGAAGGCAAACTTCTCCAAATATCCAAGGGCAAAAGTGAGCCATACAACAAAGAGTTGGAGGGACACAACCTCCAACCGGAACTTTACCTACAAAAACGCTGGTACATAGAGGCCTATGCCAAATCGATTGACCTCATGCCTGAGAGCCTGATAGGTTACAAGTTACTGGTGCGAACACAATCCGAATTCGATCAATATCGGAAGTTATTACAGATGCTCGATGGTGTTTTAAAATGAGTTTTGAGCAGGACCTCTCTGGAACACAGGCCTCCACCACCCGGAACAAAACATCCATCCATCCATACATCCATCCATCCAGGCGCCACAGCAAACTTGAGCTGATGTAAACTTTCACATAACACCCGCTGTCTTCTTTGAACACAAGGCAACTGACCAAGCTGTATACGCTAAAAGGGGCCAAGAAAGGTCGTGTCATGCGTCCTAAATGACACGGATGCGCTAGTGGACACACGTGTGCTAAATTCTGGGGCTGCGTTGGTGGTTACATGGCAGCACGTCAACGAAAAACAGCCGTCGTCCCTGGGTGGGCTCGAACCACCAACCTTTCGGTTAACAGCCGAACGCGCTGACCGATTGCGCCACAGAGACCTGCGTTCGAGCCAGTCCGTGGGTAAGAGAAGAAAAAAAAAGCAGACTTGGACTTTTCCGGCAAATCACGGACTCGCTTGTTTGCACGCTGGAAACCGAGACCCCGTTGGGAAGAGAGAGGACTAATAGATACGCCCAACGTGGGGCTCGAACCCACGACCCTGAGATTAAGAGTCTCATGCTCTACCGACTGAGCTAGCCGGGCAGCCGCGGTGACCTTCCGCGGGCTGGTCGTGGTTTTTATCCGTGCCTAAATTGCGCCCGTCAAACGGAACCTCACATTTCGCAGAGGCTTGGCATAGCGTCTTGCGGGTAAAGTCAGGCTTAAGCCTAGAGGTAGGCTTAGAGTGTACTTTGTTTATCTTAGCCATATCTGTTGTTGGGGGATGCAACTTGACCCAGTAGAGCAGGCCAATAATATGCACGATCACAACCAGGAGCTAAAGTTCCGTTTCGGTCTGTCGAGTGAGAGAGCGGTTACCGAAGGCAAACTTCTCCAAATATCCAAGGGCAAAAGTGAGCCATACAACAAAGAGTTGGAGGGACACAACCTCCAACCGGAACTTTACCTACAAAAACGCTGGTACATAGAGGCCTATGCCAAATCGATTGACCTCATGCCTGAGAGCCTGATAGGTTACAAGTTACTGGTGCGAACACAATCCGAATT
>NC_140212.1:24221229-24236229 GCF_951802725.1 Rutilus rutilus | reverse complement strand
GGTGACCAGCCGCGGTGACCTTCCGCGGGCTGGTCGCGGTTTTTATCCGTAATTGCGCCCGTCAAACGGAACCTCACATTTCGCAGAGGCTTGGCATAGCGTCTTGCGGGTAAAGTCAGGCTTAAGCCTAGAGGTAGGCTTAGAGTGTACTTTGTTTGTCTTAGCCATATCTGTTGTTGGGGGATGCAACTTGACCCAGTAGAGCAGGCCAATAATATGCACGATCACAACCAGGAGCTAAAGTTCCGTTTCGGTCTGTCGAGTGAGAGAGCGGTTACCGAAGGCAAACTTCTCCAAATATCCAAGGGCAAAAGTGAGCCATACAACAAAGAGTTGGAGGGACACAACCTCCAACCGGAACTTTACCTACAAAAACGCTGGTACATAGAGGCCTATGCCAAATCGATTGACCTCATGCCTGAGAGCCTGATAGGTTACAAGTTACTGGTGCGAACACAATCCGAATTCGATCAATATCGGAAGTTATTACAGATGCTCGATGGTGTTTTAAAATGAGTTTTGAGCAGGACCTCTCTGGAACACAGGCCTCCACCACCCGGAACAAAACATCCATCCATCCATACATCCATCCATCCAGGCGCCACAGCAAACTTGAGCTGATGTAAACTTTCACATAACACCCGCTGTCTTCTTTGAACACAAGGCAACTGACCAAGCTGTATACGCTAAAAGGGGCCAAGAAAGGTCGTGTCATGCGTCCTAAATGACACGGATGCGCTAGTGGACACACGTGTGCTAAATTCTGGGGCTGCGTTGGTGGTTACATGGCAGCACGTCAACGAAAAACAGCCGTCGTCCCTGGGTGGGCTCGAACCACCAACCTTTCGGTTAACAGCCGAACGCGCTGACCGATTGCGCCACAGAGACCTGCGGCGAGCCAGTCCGTGGGTAAGAGAAGAAAAAAAAAGCAGACTTGGACTTTTCCGGCAAATCACGGACTCGCTTGTTTGCACGCTGGAAACCGAGACCCCGTTGGGAAGAGAGAGGACTAATAGATACGCCCAACGTGGGGCTCGAACCCACGACCCTGAGATTAAGAGTCTCATGCTCTACCGACTGAGCTAGCCGGGCAGCCGCGGTGACCTTCCGCGGGCTGGTCGCGGTTTTTATCCGTGCCTAAATTGCGCCCGTCAAACGGAACCTCACATTTCGCAGAGGCTTGGCATAGCGTCTTGCGGGTAAAGTCAGGCTTAAGCCTAGAGGTAGGCTTAGAGTGTACTTTGTTTGTCTTAGCCATATCTGTTGTTGGGGGATGCAACTTGACCCAGTAGAGCAGGCCAATAATATGCACGATCACAACCAGGAGCTAAAGTTCCGTTTCGGTCTGTCGAGTGAGAGAGCGGTTACCGAAGGCAAACTTCTCCAAATATCCAAGGGCAAAAGTGAGCCATACAACAAAGAGTTGGAGGGACACAACCTCCAACCGGAACTTTACCTACAAAAACGCTGGTACATAGAGGCCTATGCCAAATCGATTGACCTCATGCCTGAGAGCCTGATAGGTTACAAGTTACTGGTGCGAACACAATCCGAATTCGATCAATATCGGAAGTTATTACAGATGCTCGATGGTGTTTTAAAATGAGTTTTGAGCAGGACCTCTCTGGAACACAGGCCTCCACCACCCGGAACAAAACATCCATCCATCCATACATCCATCCATCCAGGCGCCACAGCAAACTTGAGCTGATGTAAACTTTCACATAACACCCGCTGTCTTCTTTGAACACAAGGCAACTGACCAAGCTGTATACGCTAAAAGGGGCCAAGAAAGGTCGTGTCATGCGTCCTAAATGACACGGATGCGCTAGTGGACACACGTGTGCTAAATTCTGGGGCTGCGTTGGTGGTTACATGGCAGCACGTCAACGAAAAACAGCCGTCGTCCCTGGGTGGGCTCGAACCACCAACCTTTCGGTTAACAGCCGAACGCGCTGACCGATTGCGCCACAGAGACCTGCGTTCGAGCCAGTCCGTGGGTAAGAGAAGAAAAAAAAAGCAGACTTGGACTTTTCCGGCAAATCACGGACTCGCTTGTTTGCACGCTGGAAACCGAGACCCCGTTGGGAAGAGAGAGGACTAATAGATACGCCCAACGTGGGGCTCGAACCCACGACCCTGAGATTAAGAGTCTCATGCTCTACCGACTGAGCTAGCCGGGCAGCCGCGGTGACCTTCCGCGGGCTGGTCGCGGTTTTTATCCGTGCCTAAATTGCGCCCGTCAAACGGAACCTCACATTTCGCAGAGGCTTGGCATAGCGTCTTGCGGGTAAAGTCAGGCTTAAGCCTAGAGGTAGGCTTAGAGTGTACTTTGTTTGTCTTAGCCATATCTGTTGTTGGGGGATGCAACTTGACCCAGTAGAGCAGGCCAATAATATGCACGATCACAACCAGGAGCTAAAGTTCCGTTTCGGTCTGTCGAGTGAGAGAGCGGTTACCGAAGGCAAACTTCTCCAAATATCCAAGGGCAAAAGTGAGCCATACAACAAAGAGTTGGAGGGACACAACCTCCAACCGGAACTTTACCTACAAAAACGCTGGTACATAGAGGCCTATGCCAAATCGATTGACCTCATGCCTGAGAGCCTGATAGGTTACAAGTTACTGGTGCGAACACAATCCGAATTCGATCAATATCGGAAGTTATTACAGATGCTCGATGGTGTTTTAAAATGAGTTTTGAGCAGGACCTCTCTGGAACACAGGCCTCCACCACCCGGAACAAAACATCCATCCATCCATACATCCATCCATCCAGGCGCCACAGCAAACTTGAGCTGATGTAAACTTTCACATAACACCCGCTGTCTTCTTTGAACACAAGGCAACTGACCAAGCTGTATACGCTAAAAGGGGCCAAGAAAGGTCGTGTCATGCGTCCTAAATGACACGGATGCGCTAGTGGACACACGTGTGCTAAATTCTGGGGCTGCGTTGGTGGTTACATGGCAGCACGTCAACGAAAAACAGCCGTCGTCCCTGGGTGGGCTCGAACCACCAACCTTTCGGTTAACAGCCGAACGCGCTGACCGATTGCGCCACAGAGACCTGCGTTCGAGCCAGTCCGTGGGTAAGAGAAGAAAAAAAAAGCAGACTTGGACTTTTCCGGCAAATCACGGACTCGCTTGTTTGCACGCTGGAAACCGAGACCCCGTTGGGAAGAGAGAGGACTAATAGATACGCCCAACGTGGGGCTCGAACCCACGACCCTGAGATTAAGAGTCTCATGCTCTACCGACTGAGCTAGCCGGGCAGCCGCGGTGACCTTCCGCGGGCTGGTCGCGGTTTTTATCCGTGCCTAAATTGCGCCCGTCAAACGGAACCTCACATTTCGCAGAGGCTTGGCATAGCGTCTTGCGGGTAAAGTCAGGCTTAAGCCTAGAGGTAGGCTTAGAGTGTACTTTGTTTATCTTAGCCATATCTGTTGTTGGGGGATGCAACTTGACCCAGTAGAGCAGGCCAATAATATGCACGATCACAACCAGGAGCTAAAGTTCCGTTTCGGTCTGTCGAGTGAGAGAGCGGTTACCGAAGGCAAACTTCTTCAAATATCCAAGGGCAAAAGTGAGCCATACAACAAAGAGTTGGAGGGACACAACCTCCAACCGGAACTTTACCTACAAAAACGCTGGTACATAGAGGCCTATGCCAAATCGATTGACCTCATGCCTGAGAGCCTGATAGGTTACAAGTTACTGGTGCGAACACAATCCGAATTCGATCAATATCGGAAGTTATTACAGATGCTCGATGGTGTTTTAAAATGAGTTTTGAGCAGGACCTCTCTGGAACACAGGCCTCCACCACCCGGAACAAAACATCCATCCATCCATACATCCATCCATCCAGGCGCCACAGCAAACTTGAGCTGATGTAAACTTTCACATAACACCCGCTGTCTTCTTTGAACACAAGGCAACTGACCAAGCTGTATACGCTAAAAGGGGCCAAGAAAGGTTGTGTCATGCGTCCTAAATGACACGGATGCGCTAGTGGACACACGTGTGCTAAATTCTGGGGCTGCGTTGGTGGTTACATGGCAGCACGTCAACGAAAAACAGCCGTCGTCCCTGGGTGGGCTCGAACCACCAACCTTTCGGTTAACAGCCGAACGCGCTGACCGATTGCGCCACAGAGACCTGCGGCGAGCCAGTCCGTGGGTAAGAGAAGAAAAAAAAAGCAGACTTGGACTTTTCCGGCAAATCACGGACTCGCTTGTTTGCACGCTGGAAACCGAGACCCCGTTGGGAAGAGAGAGGACTAATAGATACGTCCAACGTGGGGCTCGAACCCACGACCCTGAGATTAAGAGTCTCATGCTCTACCGACTGAGCTAGCCGGGCAGCCGCAGTGACCTTCCGCGGGCTGGTTGCGGTTTTTATCCGTGCCTAAATTGCGCCCGTCAAACGGAACCTCACATTTCGCAGAGGCTTGGCATAGCGTCTTGCGGGTAAAGTCAGGCTTAAGCCTAGAGGTAGGCTTAGAGTGTACTTTGTTTGTCTTAGCCATATCTGTTGTTGGGGGATGCAACTTGACCCAGTAGAGCAGGCCAATAATATGCACGATCACAACCAGGAGCTAAAGTTCCGTTTCGGTCTGTCGAGTGAGAGAGCGGTTACCGAAGGCAAACTTCTCCAAATATCCAAGGGCAAAAGTGAGCCATACAACAAAGAGTTGGAGGGACACAACCTCCAACCGGAACTTTACCTACAAAAACGCTGGTACATAGAGGCCTATGCCAAATCGATTGACCTCATGCCTGAGAGCCTGATAGGTTACAAGTTACTGGTGCGAACACAATCCGAATTCGATCAATATCGGAAGTTATTACAGATGCTCGATGGTGTTTTAAAATGAGTTTTGAGCAGGACCTCTCTGGAACACAGGCCTCCACCACCCGGAACAAAACATCCATCCATCCATACATACATCCATCCAGGCGCCACAGCAAACTTGAGCTGATGTAAACTTTCACATAACACCCGCTGTCTTCTTTGAACACAAGGCAACTGACCAAGCTGTATACGCTAAAAGGGGCCAAGAAAGGTCGTGTCATGCGTCCTAAATGACACGGATGCGCTAGTGGACACACGTGTGCTAAATTCTGGGGCTGCGTTGGTGGTTACATGGCAGCACGTCAACGAAAAACAGCCGTCGTCCCTGGGTGGGCTCGAACCACCAACCTTTCGGTTAACAGCCGAACGCGCTGACCGATTGCGCCACAGAGACCTGCGGCGAGCCAGTCCGTGGGTAAGAGAAGAAAAAAAAAGCAGACTTGGACTTTTCCGGCAAATCACGGACTCGCTTGTTTGCACGCTGGAAACCGAGACCCCGTTGGGAAGAGAGAGGACTAATAGACACGCCCAACGTGGGGCTCGAACCCACGACCCTGAGATTAAGAGTCTCATGCTCTACCGACTGAGCTAGCCGGGCAGCCGCGGTGACCTTCCGCGGGCTGGTCGCGGTTTTTATCCGTGCCTAAATTGCGCCCGTCAAACGGAACCTCACATTTCGCAGAGGCTTGGCATAGCGTCTTGCGGGTAAAGTCAGGCTTAAGCCTAGAGGTAGGCTTAGAGTGTACTTTGTTTGTCTTAGCCATATCTGTTGTTGGGGGATGCAACTTGACCCAGTAGAGCAGGCCAATAATATGCACGATCACAACCAGGAGCTAAAGTTCCGTTTCGGTCTGTCGAGTGAGAGAGCGGTTACCGAAGGCAAACTTCTCCAAATATCCAAGGGCAAAAGTGAGCCATACAACAAAGAGTTGGAGGGACACAACCTCCAACCGGAACTTTACCTACAAAAACGCTGGTACATAGAGGCCTATGCCAAATCGATTGACCTCATGCCTGAGAGCCTGATAGGTTACAAGTTACTGGTGCGAACACAATCCGAATTCGATCAATATCGGAAGTTATTACAGATGCTCGATGGTGTTTTAAAATGAGTTTTGAGCAGGACCTCTCTGGAACACAGGCCTCCACCACCCGGAACAAAACATCCATCCATCCATACATCCATCCATCCAGGCGCCACAGCAAACTTGAGCTGATGTAAACTTTCACATAACACCCGCTGTCTTCTTTGAACACAAGGCAACTGACCAAGCTGTATACGCTAAAAGGGGCCAAGAAAGGTCGTGTCATGCGTCCTAAATGACACGGATGCGCTAGTGGACACACGTGTGCTAAATTCTGGGGCTGCGTTGGTGGTTACATGGCAGCACGTCAACGAAAAACAGCCGTCGTCCCTGGGTGGGCTCGAACCACCAACCTTTCGGTTAACAGCCGAACGCGCTGACCGATTGCGCCACAGAGACCTGCGGCGAGCCAGTCCGTGGGTAAGAGAAGAAAAAAAAAGCAGACTTGGACTTTTCCGGCAAATCACGGACTCGCTTGTTTGCACGCTGGAAACCGAGACCCCGTTGGGAAGAGAGAGGACTAATAGATACGCCCAACGTGGGGCTCGAACCCACGACCCTGAGATTAAGAGTCTCATGCTCTACCGACTGAGCTAGCCGGGCAGCCGCGGTGACCTTCCGCGGGCTGGTCGCGGTTTTTATCCGTGCCTAAATTGCGCCCGTCAAACGGAACCTCACATTTCGCAGAGGCTTGGCATAGCGTCTTGCGGGTAAAGTCAGGCTTAAGCCTAGAGGTAGGCTTAGAGTGTACTTTGTTTGTCTTAGCCATATCTGTTGTTGGGGGATGCAACTTGACCCAGTAGAGCAGGCCAATAATATGCACGATCACAACCAGGAGCTAAAGTTCCGTTTCGGTCTGTCGAGTGAGAGAGCGGTTACCGAAGGCAAACTTCTCCAAATATCCAAGGGCAAAAGTGAGCCATACAACAAAGAGTTGGAGGGACACAACCTCCAACCGGAACTTTACCTACAAAAACGCTGGTACATAGAGGCCTATGCCAAATCGATTGACCTCATGCCTGAGAGCCTGATAGGTTACAAGTTACTGGTGCGAACACAATCCGAATTCGATCAATATCGGAAGTTATTACAGATGCTCGATGGTGTTTTAAAATGAGTTTTGAGCAGGACCTCTCTGGAACACAGGCCTCCACCACCCGGAACAAAACATCCATCCATCCATACATACATCCATCCAGGCGCCACAGCAAACTTGAGCTGATGTAAACTTTCACATAACACCCGCTGTCTTCTTTGAACACAAGGCAACTGACCAAGCTGTATACGCTAAAAGGGGCCAAGAAAGGTCGTGTCATGCGTCCTAAATGACACGGATGCGCTAGTGGACACACGTGTGCTAAATTCTGGGGCTGCGTTGGTGGTTACATGGCAGCACGTCAACGAAAAACAGCCGTCGTCCCTGGGTGGGCTCGAACCACCAACCTTTCGGTTAACAGCCGAACGCGCTGACCGATTGCGCCACAGAGACCTGCGGCGAGCCAGTCCGTGGGTAAGAGAAGAAAAAAAAAGCAGACTTGGACTTTTCCGGCAAATCACGGACTCGCTTGTTTGCACGCTGGAAACCGAGACCCCGTTGGGAAGAGAGAGGAGTAATAGACACGCCCAACGTGGGGCTCGAACCCACGACCCTGAGATTAAGAGTCTCATGCTCTACCGACTGAGCTAGCCGGGCAGCCGCGGTGACCTTCCGCGGGCTGGTCGCGGTTTTTATCCGTGCCTAAATTGCGCCCGTCAAACGGAACCTCACATTTCGCAGAGGCTTGGCATAGCGTCTTGCGGGTAAAGTCAGGCTTAAGCCTAGAGGTAGGCTTAGAGTGTACTTTGTTTGTCTTAGCCATATCTGTTGTTGGGGGATGCAACTTGACCCAGTAGAGCAGGCCAATAATATGCACGATCACAACCAGGAGCTAAAGTTCCGTTTCGGTCTGTCGAGTGAGAGAGCGGTTACCGAAGGCAAACTTCTCCAAATATCCAAGGGCAAAAGTGAGCCATACAACAAAGAGTTGGAGGGACACAACCTCCAACCGGAACTTTACCTACAAAAACGCTGGTACATAGAGGCCTATGCCAAATCGATTGACCTCATGCCTGAGAGCCTGATAGGTTACAAGTTACTGGTGCGAACACAATCCGAATTCGATCAATATCGGAAGTTATTACAGATGCTCGATGGTGTTTTAAAATGAGTTTTGAGCAGGACCTCTCTGGAACACAGGCCTCCACCACCCGGAACAAAACATCCATCCATCCATACATCCATCCATCCAGGCGCCACAGCAAACTTGAGCTGATGTAAACTTTCACATAACACCCGCTGTCTTCTTTGAACACAAGGCAACTGACCAAGCTGTATACGCTAAAAGGGGCCAAGAAAGGTCGTGTCATGCGTCCTAAATGACACGGATGCGCTAGTGGACACACGTGTGCTAAATTCTGGGGCTGCGTTGGTGGTTACATGGCAGCACGTCAACGAAAAACAGCCGTCGTCCCTGGGTGGGCTCGAACCACCAACCTTTCGGTTAACAGCCGAACGCGCTGACCGATTGCGCCACAGAGACCTGCGGCGAGCCAGTCCGTGGGTAAGAGAAGAAAAAAAAAGCAGACTTGGACTTTTCCGGCAAATCACGGACTCGCTTGTTTGCACGCTGGAAACCGAGACCCCGTTGGGAAGAGAGAGGACTAATAGATACGCCCAACGTGGGGCTCGAACCCACGACCCTGAGATTAAGAGTCTCATGCTCTACCGACTGAGCTAGCCGGGCAGCCGCGGTGACCTTCCGCGGGCTGGTCGCGGTTTTTATCCGTGCCTAAATTGCGCCCGTCAAACGGAACCTCACATTTCGCAGAGGCTTGGCATAGCGTCTTGCGGGTAAAGTCAGGCTTAAGCCTAGAGGTAGGCTTAGAGTGTACTTTGTTTGTCTTAGCCATATCTGTTGTTGGGGGATGCAACTTGACCCAGTAGAGCAGGCCAATAATATGCACGATCACAACCAGGAGCTAAAGTTCCGTTTCGGTCTGTCGAGTGAGAGAGCGGTTACCGAAGGCAAACTTCTCCAAATATCCAAGGGCAAAAGTGAGCCATACAACAAAGAGTTGGAGGGACACAACCTCCAACCGGAACTTTACCTACAAAAACGCTGGTACATAGAGGCCTATGCCAAATCGATTGACCTCATGCTTGAGAGCCTGATAGGTTACAAGTTACTGGTGCGAACACAATCCGAATTCGATCAATATCGGAAGTTATTACAGATGCTCGATGGTGTTTTAAAATGAGTTTTGAGCAGGACCTCTCTGGAACACAGGCCTCCACCACCCGGAACAAAACATCCATCCATCCATACATCCATCCATCCAGGCGCCACAGCAAACTTGAGCTGATGTAAACTTTCACATAACACCCGCTGTCTTCTTTGAACACAAGGCAACTGACCAAGCTGTATACGCTAAAAGGGGCCAAGAAAGGTCGTGTCATGCGTCCTAAATGACACGGATGCGCTAGTGGACACACGTGTGCTAAATTCTGGGGCTGCGTTGGTGGTTACATGGCAGCACGTCAACGAAAAACAGCCGTCGTCCCTGGGTGGGCTCGAACCACCAACCTTTCGGTTAACAGCCGAACGCGCTGACCGATTGCGCCACAGAGACCTGCGGCGAGCCAGTCCGTGGGTAAGAGAAGAAAAAAAAAGCAGACTTGGACTTTTCCGGCAAATCACGGACTCGCTTGTTTGCACGCTGGAAACCGAGACCCCGTTGGGAAGAGAGAGGACTAATAGATACGCCCAACGTGGGGCTCGAACCCACGACCCTGAGATTAAGAGTCTCATGCTCTACCGACTGAGCTAGCCGGGCAGCCGCAGTGACCTTCCGCGGGCTGGTCGCGGTTTTTATCCGTGCCTAAATTGCGCCCGTCAAACGGAACCTCACATTTCGCAGAGGCTTGGCATAGCGTCTTGCGGGTAAAGTCAGGCTTAAGCCTAGAGGTAGGCTTAGAGTGTACTTTGTTTGTCTTAGCCATATCTGTTGTTGGGGGATGCAACTTGACCCAGTAGAGCAGGCCAATAATATGCATGATCACAACCAGGAGCTAAAGTTCCGTTTCAGTCTGTCGAGTGAGAGAGCGGTTACCGAAGGCAAACTTCTCCAAATATCCAAGGGCAAAAGTGAGCCATACAACAAAGAGTTGGAGGGACACAACCTCCAACCGGAACTTTACCTACAAAAACGCTGGTACATAGAGGCCTATGCCAAATCGATTGACCTCATGCCTGAGAGCCTGATAGGTTACAAGTTACTGGTGCGAACACAATCCGAATTCGATCAATATCGGAAGTTATTACAGATGCTCGATGGTGTTTTAAAATGAGTTTTGAGCAGGACCTCTCTGGAACACAGGCCTCCACCACCCGGAACAAAACATCCATCCATCCAGGCGCCACAGCAAACTTGAGCTGATGTAAACTTTCACATAACACCCGCTGTCTTCTTTGAACACAAGGCAACTGACCAAGCTGTATACGCTAAAAGGGGCCAAGAAAGGTCGTGTCATGCGTCCTAAATGACACGGATGCGCTAGTGGACACACGTGTGCTAAATTCTGGGGCTGCGTTGGTGGTTACATGGCAGCACGTCAACGAAAAACAGCCGTCGTCCCTGGGTGGGCTCGAACCACCAACCTTTCGGTTAACAGCCGAACGCGCTGACCGATTGCGCCACAGAGACCTGCGGCGAGCCAGTCCGTGGGTAAGAGAAGAAAAAAAAAGCAGACTTGGACTTTTCCGGCAAATCACGGACTCGCTTGTTTGCACGCTGGAAACCGAGACCCCGTTGGGAAGAGAGAGGACTAATAGATACGCCCAACGTGGGGCTCGAACCCACGACCCTGAGATTAAGAGTCTCATGCTCTACCGACTGAGCTAGCCAGGCAGCCGCGGTGACCTTCCGCGGGCTGGTCGCGGTTTTTATCCGTGCCTAAATTGCGCCCGTCAAACGGAACCTCACATTTCGCAGAGGCTTGGCATAGCGTCTTGCGGGTAAAGTCAGGCTTAAGCCTAGAGGTAGGCTTAGAGTGTACTTTGTTTGTCTTAGCCATATCTGTTGTTGGGGGATGCAACTTGACCCAGTAGAGCAGGCCAATAATATGCACGATCACAACCAGGAGCTAAAGTTCCGTTTCGGTCTGTCGAGTGAGAGAGCGGTTACCGAAGGCAAACTTCTCCAAATATCCAAGGGCAAAAGTGAGCCATACAACAAAGAGTTGGAGGGACACAACCTCCAACCGGAACTTTACCTACAAAAACGCTGGTACATAGAGGCCTATGCCAAATCGATTGACCTCATGCCTGAGAGCCTGATAGGTTACAAGTTACTGGTGCGAACACAATCCGAATTCGATCAATATCGGAAGTTATTACAGATGCTCGATGGTGTTTTAAAATGAGTTTTGAGCAGGACCTCTCTGGAACACAGGCCTCCACCACCCGGAACAAAACATCCATCCATCCAGGCGCCACAGCAAACTTGAGCTGATGTAAACTTTCACATAACACCCGCTGTCTTCTTTGAACACAAGGCAACTGACCAAGCTGTATACGCTAAAAGGGGCCAAGAAAGGTCGTGTCATGCGTCCTAAATGACACGGATGCGCTAGTGGACACACGTGTGCTAAATTCTGGGGCTGCGTTGGTGGTTACATGGCAGCACGTCAACGAAAAACAGCCGTCGTCCCTGGGTGGGCTCGAACCACCAACCTTTCGGTTAACAGCCGAACGCGCTGACCGATTGCGCCACAGAGACCTGCGGCGAGCCAGTCCGTGGGTAAGAGAAGAAAAAAAAAGCAGACTTGGACTTTTCCGGCAAATCACGGACTCGCTTGTTTGCACGCTGGAAACCGAGACCCCGTTGGGAAGAGAGAGGACTAATAGACACGCCCAACGTGGGGCTCGAACCCACGACCCTGAGATTAAGAGTCTCATGCTCTACCGACTGAGCTAGCCGGGAAGCCGCGGTGACCTTCCTCGGGCTGGTCGCGGTTTTTATCCGTGCCTAAATTGCGCCCGTCAAACGGAACCTCACATTTCGCAGAGGCTTGGCATAGCGTCTTGCGGGTAAAGTCAGGCTTAAGCCTAGAGGTAGGCTTAGAGTGTACTTTGTTTGTCTTAGCCATATCTGTTGTTGGGGGATGCAACTTGACCCAGTAGAGCAGGCCAATAATATGCACGATCACAACCAGGAGCTAAAGTTCCGTTTCGGTCTGTCAAGTGAGAGAGCGGTTACCGAAGGCAAACTTCTCCAAATATCCAAGGGCAAAAGTGAGCCATACAACAAAGAGTTGGAGGGACACAACCTCCAACCGGAACTTTACCTACAAAAACGCTGGTACATAGAGGCCTATGCCAAATCGATTGACCTCATGCCTGAGAGCCTGATAGGTTACAAGTTACTGGTGCGAACACAATCCGAATTCGATCAATATCGGAAGTTATTACAGATGCTCGATGGTGTTTTAAAATGAGTTTTGAGCAGGACCTCTCTGGAACACAGGCCTCCACCACCCGGAACAAAACATCCATCCATCCATACATCCATCCATCCAGGCGCCACAGCAAACTTGAGCTGATGTAAACTTTCACATAACACCCGCTGTCTTCTTTGAACACAAGGCAACTGACCAAGCTGTATACGCTAAAAGGGGCCAAGAAAGGTCGTGTCATGCGTCCTAAATGACACGGATGCGCTAGTGGACACACGTGTGCTAAATTCTGGGGCTGCGTTGGTGGTTACATGGCAGCACGTCAACGAAAAACAGCCGTCGTCCCTGGGTGGGCTCGAACCACCAACCTTTCGGTTAACAGCCGAACGCGCTGACCGATTGCGCCACAGAGACCTGCGGCGAGCCAGTCCGTGGGTAAGAGAAGAAAAAAAAAGCAGACTTGGACTTTTCCGGCAAATCACGGACTCGCTTGTTTGCACGCTGGAAACCGTGACCCCATTGGGAAGAGAGAGGACTAACAGATACGCCCAACGTGGGGCTCGAACCCACGACCCTGAGATTAAGAGTCTCATGCTCTACCGACTGAGCTAGCCGGGCAGCCGCGGTGACCTTCCGCGGGCTGGTCGCGGTTTTTATCCGTGCCTAAATTGCGCCCGTCAAACGGAACCTCACATTTCGCAGAGGCTTGGCATAGCGTCTTGCGGGTAAAGTCAGGCTTAAGCCTAGAGGTAGGCTTAGAGTGTACTTTGTTTGTCTTAGCCATATCTGTTGTTGGGGGATGCAACTTGACCCAGTAGAGCAGGCCAATAATATGCACGATCACAACCAGGAGCTAAAGTTCCGTTTCGGTCTGTCGAGTGAGAGAGCGGTTACCGAAGGCAAACTTCTCCAAATATCCAAGGGCAAAAGTGAGCCATACAACAAAGAGTTGGAGGGACACAACCTCCAACCGGAACTTTACCTACAAAAACGCTGGTACATAGAGGCCTATGCCAAATCGATTGACCTCATGCTTGAGAGCCTGATAGGTTACAAGTTACTGGTGCGAACACAATCCGAATTCGATCAATATCGGAAGTTATTACAGATGCTCGATGGTGTTTTAAAATGAGTTTTGAGCAGGACCTCTCTGGAACACAGGCCTCCACCACCCGGAACAAAACATCCATCCATCCATACATCCATCCATCCAGGCGCCACAGCAAACTTGAGCTGATGTAAACTTTCACATAACACCCGCTGTCTTCTTTGAACACAAGGCAACTGACCAAGCTGTATACGCTAAAAGGGGCCAAGAAAGGTCGTGTCATGCGTCCTAAATGACACGGATGCGCTAGTGGACACACGTGTGCTAAATTCTGGGGCTGCGTTGGTGGTTACATGGCAGCACGTCAACGAAAAACAGCCGTCGTCCCTGGGTGGGCTCGAACCACAAACCTTTCGGTTAACAGCCGAACGCGCTGACCGATTGCGCCACAGAGACCTGCGGCGAGCCAGTCCGTGGGTAAGAGAAGAAAAAAAAAGCAGACTTGGACTTTTCCGGCAAATCACGGACTCGCTTGTTTGCACGCTGGAAACCGAGACCCCGTTGGGAAGAGAGAGGACTAATAGACACGCCCAACGTGGGGCTCGAACCCACGACCCTGAGATTAAGAGTCTCATGCTCTACCGACTGAGCTAGCCGGGCAGCCGCGGTGACCTTCCGCGGGCTGGTCGCGGTTTTTATCCGTGCCTAAATTGCGCCCGTCAAACGGAACCTCACATTTCGCAGAGGCTTGGCATAGCGTCTTGCGGGTAAAGTCAGGCTTAAGCCTAGAGGTAGGCTTAGAGTGTACTTTGTTTGTCTTAGCCATATCTGTTGTTGGGGGATGCAACTTGACCCAGTAGAGCAGGCCAATAATATGCACGATCACAACCAGGAGCTAAAGTTCCGTTTCGGTCTGTCGAGTGAGAGAGCGGTTACCGAAGGCAAACTTCTCCAAATATCCAAGGGCAAAAGTGAGCCATACAACAAAGAGTTGGAGGGACACAACCTCCAACCGGAACTTTACCTACAAAAACGCTGGTACATAGAGGCCTATGCCAAATCGATTGACCTCATGCCTGAGAGCCTGATAGGTTACAAGTTACTGGTGCGAACACAATCCGAATTCGATCAATATCGGAAGTTATTACAGATGCTCGATGGTGTTTTAAAATGAGTTTTGAGCAGGACCTCTCTGGAACACAGGCCTCCACCACCCGGAACAAAACATCCATCCATCCATACATCCATCCATCCAGGCGCCACAGCAAACTTGAGCTGATGTAAACTTTCACATAACACCCGCTGTCTTCTTTGAACACAAGGCAACTGACCAAGCTGTATACGCTAAAAGGGGCCAAGAAAGGTCGTGTCATGCGTCCTAAATGACACGGATGCGCTAGTGGACACACGTGTGCTAAATTCTGGGGCTGCGTTGGTGGTTACATGGCAGCACGTCAACGAAAAACAGCCGTCGTCCCTGGGTGGGCTCGAACCACCAACCTTTCGGTTAACAGCCGA
>NC_140212.1:24211229-24216229 GCF_951802725.1 Rutilus rutilus | reverse complement strand
CCTCATGCCTGAGAGCCTGATAGGTTACAAGTTACTGGTGCGAACACAATCCGAATTCGATCAATATCGGAAGTTATTACAGATGCTCGATGGTGTTTTAAAATGAGTTTTGAGCAGGACCTCTCTGGAACACAGGCCTCCACCACCCGGAACAAAACATCCATCCATCCATACATCCATCCATCCAGGCGCCACAGCAAACTTGAGCTGATGTAAACTTTCACATAACACCCGCTGTCTTCTTTGAACACAAGGCAACTGACCAAGCTGTATACGCTAAAAGGGGCCAAGAAAGGTCGTGTCATGCGTCCTAAATGACACGGATGCGCTAGTGGACACACGTGTGCTAAATTCTGGGGCTGCGTTGGTGGTTACATGGCAGCACGTCAACGAAAAACAGCCGTCGTCCCTGGGTGGGCTCGAACCACCAACCTTTCGGTTAACAGCCGAACGCGCTGACCGATTGCGCCACAGAGACCTGCGGCGAGCCAGTCCGTGGGTAAGAGAAGAAAAAAAAAGCAGACTTGGACTTTTCCGGCAAATCACGGACTCGCTTGTTTGCACGCTGGAAACCGAGACCCCGTTGGGAAGAGAGAGGACTAATAGAGACGCCCAACGTGGGGCTCGAACCCACGACCCTGAGATTAAGAGTCTCATGCTCTACCGACTGAGCTAGCCGGGCAGCCGCGGTGACCTTCCGCGGGCTGGTCGCGGTTTTTATCCGTGCCTAAATTGCGCCCGTCAAACGGAACCTCACATTTCGCAGAGGCTTGGCATAGCGTCTTGCGGGTAAAGTCAGGCTTAAGCCTAGAGGTAGGCTTAGAGTGTACTTTGTTTGTCTTAGCCATATCTGTTGTTGGGGGATGCAACTTGACCCAGTAGAGCAGGCCAATAATATGCACGATCACAACCAGGAGCTAAAGTTCCGTTTCGGTCTGTCGAGTGAGAGAGCGGTTACCGAAGGCAAACTTCTCCAAATATCCAAGGGCAAAAGTGAGCCATACAACAAAGAGTTGGAGGGACACAACCTCCAACCGGAACTTTACCTACAAAAACGCTGGTACATAGAGGCCTATGCCAAATCGATTGACCTCATGCCTGAGAGCCTGATAGGTTACAAGTTACTGGTGCGAACACAATCCGAATTCGATCAATATCGGAAGTTATTACAGATGCTCGATGGTGTTTTAAAATGAGTTTTGAGCAGGACCTCTCTGGAACACAGGCCTCCACCACCCGGAACAAAACATCCATCCATCCATACATCCATCCATCCAGGCGCCACAGCAAACTTGAGCTGATGTAAACTTTCACATAACACCCGCTGTCTTCTTTGAACACAAGGCAACTGACCAAGCTGTATACGCTAAAAGGGGCCAAGAAAGGTCGTGTCATGCGTCCTAAATGACACGGATGCGCTAGTGGACACACGTGTGCTAAATTCTGGGGCTGCGTTGGTGGTTACATGGCAGCACGTCAACGAAAAACAGCCGTCGTCCCTGGGTGGGCTCGAACCACCAACCTTTCGGTTAACAGCCGAACGCGCTGACCGATTGCGCCACAGAGACCTGCGGCGAGCCAGTCCGTGGGTAAGAGAAGAAAAAAAAAGCAGACTTGGACTTTTCCGGCAAATCACGGACTCGCTTGTTTGCACGCTGGAAACCGAGACCCCGTTGGGAAGAGAGAGGACTAATAGACACGCCCAACGTGGGGCTCGAACCCACGACCCTGAGATTAAGAGTCTCATGCTCTACCGACTGAGCTAGCCGGGCAGCCGCCGTGACCTTCCGCGGGCTGGTCGCGGTTTTTATCCGTGCCTAAATTGCGCCCGTCAAACGGAACCTCACATTTCGCAGAGGCTTGGCATAGCGTCTTGCGGGTAAAGTCAGGCTTAAGCCTAGAGGTAGGCTTAGAGTGTACTTTGTTTGTCTTAGCCATATCTGTTGTTGGGGGATGCAACTTGACCCAGTAGAGCAGGCCAATAATATGCACGATCACAACCAGGAGCTAAAGTTCCGCTTCGGTCTGTCGAGTGAGAGAGCGGTTACCGAAGGCAAACTTCTCCAAATATCCAAGGGCAAAAGTGAGCCATACAACAAAGAGTTGGAGGGACACAACCTCCAACCGGAACTTTACCTACAAAAATGCTGGTACATAGAGGCCTATGCCAAATCGATTGACCTCATGCCTGAGAGCCTGATAGGTTACAAGTTACTGGTGCGAACACAATCCGAATTCGATCAATATCGGAAGTTATTACAGATGCTCGATGGTGTTTTAAAATGAGTTTTGAGCAGGACCTCTCTGGAACACAGGCCTCCACCACCCGGAACAAAACATCCATCCATCCATACATCCATCCATCCAGGCGCCACAGCAAACTTGAGCTGATGTAAACTTTCACATAACACCCGCTGTCTTCTTTGAACACAAGGCAACTGACCAAGCTGTATACGCTAAAAGGGGCCAAGAAAGGTCGTGTCATGCGTCCTAAATGACACGGATGCGCTAGTGGACACACGTGTGCTAAATTCTGGGGCTGCGTTGGTGGTTACATGGCAGCACGTCAACGAAAAACAGCCGTCGTCCCTGGGTGGGCTCGAACCACCAACCTTTCGGTTAACAGCCGAACGCGCTGACCGATTGCGCCACAGAGACCTGCGGCGAGCCAGTCCGTGGGTAAGAGAAGAAAAAAAAAGCAGACTTGGACTTTTCCGGCAAATCACGGACTCGCTTGTTTGCACGCTGGAAACCGAGACCCCGTTGGGAAGAGAGAGGACTAATAGACACACCCAACGTGGGGCTCGAACCCACGACCCTGAGATTAAGAGTCTCATGCTCTACCGACTGAGCTAGCCGGGCAGCCGCCGTGACCTTCCGCGGGCTGGTCGCGGTTTTTATCCGTGCCTAAATTGCGCCCGTCAAACGGAACCTCACATTTCGCAGAGGCTTGGCATAGCGTCTTGCGGGTAAAGTCAGGCTTAAGCCTAGAGGTAGGCTTAGAGTGTACTTTGTTTGTCTTAGCCATATCTGTTGTTGGGGGATGCAACTTGACCCAGTAGAGCAGGCCAATAATATGCACGATCACAACCAGGAGCTAAAGTTCCGCTTCGGTCTGTCGAGTGAGAGAGCGGTTACCGAAGGCAAACTTCTCCAAATATCCAAGGGCAAAAGTGAGCCATACAACAAAGGGTTGGAGGGACACAACCTCCAACCGGAACTTTACCTACAAAAACGCTGGTACATAGAGGCCTATGCCAAATCGATTGACCTCATGCCTGAGAGCCTGATAGGTTACAAGTTACTGGTGCGAACACAATCCGAATTCGATCAATATCGGAAGTTATTACAGATGCTCGATGGTGTTTTAAAATGAGTTTTGAGCAGGACCTCTCTGGAACACAGGCCTCCACCACCCGGAACAAAACATCCATCCATCCATACATCCATCCATCCAGGCGCCACAGCAAACTTGAGCTGATGTAAACTTTCACATAACACCCGCTGTCTTCTTTGAACACAAGGCAACTGACCAAGCTGTATACGCTAAAAGGGGCCAAGAAAGGTCGTGTCATGCGTCCTAAATGACACGGATGCGCTAGTGGACACACGTGTGCTAAATTCTGGGGCTGCGTTGGTGGTTACATGGCAGCACGTCAACGAAAAACAGCCGTCGTCCCTGGGTGGGCTCGAACCACCAACCTTTCGGTTAACAGCCGAACGCGCTGACCGATTGCGCCACAGAGACCTGCGTTCGAGCCAGTCCGTGGGTAAGAGAAGAAAAAAAAAGCAGACTTGGACTTTTCCGGCAAATCACGGACTCGCTTGTTTGCACGCTGGAAACCGAGACCCCGTTGGGAAGAGAGAGGACTAATAGACACGCCCAACGTGGGGCTCGAACCCACGACCCTGAGATTAAGAGTCTCATGCTCTACCGACTGAGCTAGCCGGGCAGCCGCGGTGACCTTCCGCGGGCTGGTCGCGGTTTTTATCCGTGCCTAAATTGCGCCCGTCAAACGGAACCTCACATTTCGCAGAGGCTTGGCATAGCGTCTTGCGGGTAAAGTCAGGCTTAAGCCTAGAGGTAGGCTTAGAGTGTACTTTGTTTGTCTTAGCCATATCTGTTGTTGGGGGATGCAACTTGACCCAGTAGAGCAGGCCAATAATATGCACGATCACAACCAGGAGCTAAAGTTCCGTTTCGGTCTGTCGAGTGAGAGAGCGGTTACCGAAGGCAAACTTCTCCAAATATCCAAGGGCAAAAGTGAGCCATACAACAAAGAGTTGGAGGGACACAACCTCCAACCGGAACTTTACCTACAAAAACGCTGGTACATAGAGGCCTATGCCAAATCGATTGACCTCATGCCTGAGAGCCTGATAGGTTACAAGTTACTGGTGCGAACACAATCCGAATTCGATCAATATCGGAAGTTATTACAGATGCTCGATGGTGTTTTAAAATGAGTTTTGAGCAGGACCTCTCTGGAACACAGGCCTCCACCACCCGGAACAAAACATCCATCCATCCATACATCCATCCATCCAGGCGCCACAGCAAACTTGAGCTGATGTAAACTTTCACATAACACCCGCTGTCTTCTTTGAACACAAGGCAACTGACCAAGCTGTATACGCTAAAAGGGGCCAAGAAAGGTCGTGTCATGCGTCCTAAATGACACGGATGCGCTAGTGGACACACGTGTGCTAAATTCTGGGGCTGCGTTGGTGGTTACATGGCAGCACGTCAACGAAAAACAGCCTTCGTCCCTGGGTGGGCTCGAACCACCAACCTTTCGGTTAACAGCCGAACGCGCTGACCGATTGCGCCACAGAGACATGCGGCGAGCCAGTCCGTGGGTAAGAGAAGAAAAAAAAAGCAGACTTGGACTGTTCCGGCAAATCACGGACTCGCTTGTTTGCACGCTGGAAACCGAGACCCCGTTGGGAAGAGAGAGGACTAACAGATACGCCCAACGTGGGGCTCGAACCCACGACCC
>NC_140212.1:24201229-24203729 GCF_951802725.1 Rutilus rutilus | reverse complement strand
AAGAAAAAAAAAGCAGACTTGGACTTTTCCGGCAAATCACGGACTCGCTTGTTTGCACGCTGGAAACCGAGACCCCGTTGGGAAGAGAGAGGACTAATAGACACGCCCAACGTGGGGCTCGAACCCACGACCCTGAGATTAAGAGTCTCATGCTCTACCGACTGAGCTAGCCGGGCAGCCGCGGTGACCTTCCGCGGGCTGGTCGCGGTTTTTATCCGTGCCTAAATTGCGCCCGTCAAACGGAACCTCACATTTCGCAGAGGCTTGGCATAGCGTCTTGCGGGTAAAGTCAGGCTTAAGCCTAGAGGTAGGCTTAGAGTGTACTTTGTTTGTCTTAGCCATATCTGTTGTTGGGGGATGCAACTTGACCCAGTAGAGCAGGCCAATAATATGCACGATCACAACCAGGAGCTAAAGTTCCGTTTCGGTCTGTCGAGTGAGAGAGCGGTTACCGAAGGCAAACTTCTCCAAATATCCAAGGGCAAAAGTGAGCCATACAACAAAGAGTTGGAGGGACACAACCTCCAACCGGAACTTTACCTACAAAAACGCTGGTACATAGAGGCCTATGCCAAATCGATTGACCTCATGCCTGAGAGCCTGATAGGTTACAAGTTACTGGTGCGAACACAATCCGAATTCGATCAATATCGGAAGTTATTACAGATGCTCGATGGTGTTTTAAAATGAGTTTTGAGCAGGACCTCTCTGGAACACAGGCCTCCACCACCCGGAACAAAACATCCATCCATCCATACATCCATCCATCCAGGCGCCACAGCAAACTTGAGCTGATGTAAACTTTCACATAACACCCGCTGTCTTCTTTGAACACAAGGCAACTGACCAAGCTGTATACGCTAAAAGGGGCCAAGAAAGGTCGTGTCATGCGTCCTAAATGACACGGATGCGCTAGTGGACACACGTGTGCTAAATTCTGGGGCTGCGTTGGTGGTTACATGGCAGCACGTCAACGAAAAACAGCCTTCGTCCCTGGGTGGGCTCGAACCACCAACCTTTCGGTTAACAGCCGAACGCGCTGACCGATTGCGCCACAGAGACATGCGGCGAGCCAGTCCGTGGGTAAGAGAAGAAAAAAAAAGCAGACTTGGACTGTTCCGGCAAATCACGGACTCGCTTGTTTGCACGCTGGAAACCGAGACCCCGTTGGGAAGAGAGAGGACTAATAGATACGCCCAACGTGGGGCTCGAACCCACGACCCTGAGATTAAGAGTCTCATGCTCTACCGACTGAGCTAGCCGGGCAGCCGCGGTGACCTTCCGCGGGCTGGTCGCGGTTTTTATCCGTGCCTAAATTGCGCCCGTCAAACGGAACCTCACATTTCGCAGAGGCTTGGCATAGCGTCTTGCGGGTAAAGTCAGGCTTAAGCCTAGAGGTAGGCTTAGAGTGTACTTTGTTTGTCTTAGCCATATCTGTTGTTGGGGGATGCAACTTGACCCAGTAGAGCAGGCCAATAATATGCACGATCACAACCAGGAGCTAAAGTTCCGCTTCGGTCTGTCGAGTGAGAGAGCGGTTACCGAAGGCAAACTTCTCCAAATATCCAAGGGCAAAAGTGAGCCATACAACAAAGAGTTGGAGGGACACAACCTCCAACCGGAACTTTACCTACAAAAACGCTGGTACATAGAGGCCTATGCCAAATCGATTGACCTCATGCCTGAGAGCCTGATAGGTTACAAGTTACTGGTGCGAACACAATCCGAATTCGATCAATATCGGAAGTTATTACAGATGCTCGATGGTGTTTTAAAATGAGTTTTGAGCAGGACCTCTCTGGAACACAGGCCTCCACCACCCGGAACAAAACATCCATCCATCCATACATCCATCCATCCAGGCGCCACAGCAAACTTGAGCTGATGTAAACTTTCACATAACACCCGCTGTCTTCTTTGAACACAAGGCAACTGACCAAGCTGTATACGCTAAAAGGGGCCAAGAAAGGTCGTGTCATGCGTCCTAAATGACACGGATGCGCTAGTGGACACACGTGTGCTAAATTCTGGGGCTGCGTTGGTGGTTACATGGCAGCACGTCAACGAAAAACAGCCGTCGTCCCTGGGTGGGCTCGAACCACCAACCTTTCGGTTAACAGCCGAACGCGCTGACCGATTGCGCCACAGAGACCTGCGGCGAGCCAGTCCGTGGGTAAGAGAAGAAAAAAAAAGCAGACTTGGACTTTTCCGGCAAATCACGGACTCGCTTGTTTGCACGCTGGAAACCGAGACCCCGTTGGGAAGAGAGAGGACTAATAGACACGCCCAACGTGGGGCTCGAACCCACGACCCTGAGATTAAGAGTCTCATGCTCTACCGACTGAGCTAGCCGGGCAGCCGCGGTGACCTTCCGCGGGCTGGTCGCGGTTTTTATCCGTGCCTAAATTGCGCCCGTCAAACGGAACCTCACATTTCGCAGAGGCTTGGCATAGCGTCTTGCGGGTAAAGTCAGGCTTAAGCCTAGAGGTAGGCTTAGAGT
>NC_140212.1:24191229-24196229 GCF_951802725.1 Rutilus rutilus | reverse complement strand
TGGCAGCACGTCAACGAAAAACAGCCGTCGTCCCTGGGTGGGCTCGAACCACCAACCTTTCGGTTAACAGCCGAACGCGCTGACCGATTGCGCCACAGAGACCTGCGGCGAGCCAGTCCGTGGGTAAGAGAAGAAAAAAAAAGCAGACTTGGACTTTTCCGGCAAATCACGGACTCGCTTGTTTGCACGCTGGAAACCGAGACCCCGTTGGGAAGAGAGAGGACTAATAGACACGCCCAACGTGGGGCTCGAACCCACGACCCTGAGATTAAGAGTCTCATGCTCTACCGACTGAGCTAGCCGGGCAGCCGCGGTGACCTTCCGCGGGCTGGTCGCGGTTTTTATCCGTGCCTAAATTGCGCCCGTCAAACGGAACCTCACATTTCGCAGAGGCTTGGCATAGCGTCTTGCGGGTAAAGTCAGGCTTAAGCCTAGAGGTAGGCTTAGAGTGTACTTTGTTTGTCTTAGCCATATCTGTTGTTGGGGGATGCAACTTGACCCAGTAGAGTAGGCCAATAATATGCACGATCACAACCAGGAGCTAAAGTTCCGTTTCGGTCTGTCGAGTGAGAGAGCGGTTACCGAAGGCAAACTTCTCCAAATATCCAAGGGCAAAAGTGAGCCATACAACAAAGAGTTGGAGGGACACAACCTCCAACCGGAACTTTACCTACAAAAACGCTGGTACATAGAGGCCTATGCCAAATCGATTGACCTCATGCCTGAGAGCCTGATAGGTTACAAGTTACTGGTGCGAACACAATCCGAATTCGATCAATATCGGAAGTTATTACAGATGCTCGATGGGGTTTTAAAATGAGTTTTGAGCAGGACCTCTCTGGAACACAGGCCTCCACCACCCGGAACAAAACATCCATCCATCCATACATCCATCCATCCAGGCGCCACAGCAAACTTGAGCTGATGTAAACTTTCACATAACACCCACTGTCTTCTTTGAACACAAGGCAACTGACCAAGCTGTATACGCTAAAAGGGGCCAAGAAAGGTCGTGTCATGCGTCCTAAATGACACGGATGCGCTAGTGGACACACGTGTGCTAAATTCTGGGGCTGCGTTGGTGGTTACATGGCAGCACGTCAACGAAAAACAGCCGTCGTCCCTGGGTGGGCTCGAACCACCAACCTTTCGGTTAACAGCCGAACGCGCTGACCGATTGCGCCACAGAGACCTGCGGCGAGCCAGTCCGTGGGTAAGAGAAGAAAAAAAAAGCAGACTTGGACTTTTCCGGCAAATCACGGACTCGCTTGTTTGCACGCTGGAAACCGAGACCCCGTTGGGAAGAGAGAGGACTAATAGACACGCCCAACGTGGGGCTCGAACCCACGACCCTGAGATTAAGAGTCTCATGCTCTACCGACTGAGCTAGCCGGGCAGCCGCGGTGACCTTCCGCGGGCTGGTCGCGGTTTTTATCCGTGCCTAAATTGCGCCCGTCAAACGGAACCTCACATTTCGCAGAGGCTTGGCATAGCGTCTTGCGGGTAAAGTCAGGCTTAAGCCTAGAGGTAGGCTTAGAGTGTACTTTGTTTGTCTTAGCCATATCTGTTGTTGGGGGATGCAACTTGACCCAGTAGAGCAGGCCAATAATATGCACGATCACAACCAGGAGCTAAAGTTCCGTTTCGGTCTGTCGAGTGAGAGAGCGGTTACCGAAGGCAAACTTCTCCAAATATCCAAGGGCAAAAGTGAGCCATACAACAAAGAGTTGGAGGGACACAACCTCCAACCGGAACTTTACCTACAAAAACGCTGGTACATAGAGGCCTATGCCAAATCGATTGACCTCATGCCTGAGAGCCTGATAGGTTACAAGTTACTGGTGCGAACACAATCCGAATTCGATCAATATCGGAAGTTATTACAGATGCTCGATGGTGTTTTAAAATGAGTTTTGAGCAGGACCTCTCTGGAACACAGGCCTCCACCACCCGGAACAAAACATCCATCCATCCATACATCCATCCATCCAGGCGCCACAGCAAACTTGAGCTGATGTAAACTTTCACATAACACCCGCTGTCTTCTTTGAACACAAGGCAACTGACCAAGCTGTATACGCTAAAAGGGGCCAAGAAAGGTCGTGTCATGCGTCCTAAATGACACGGATGCGCTAGTGGACACACGTGTGCTAAATTCTGGGGCTGCGTTGGTGGTTACATGGCAGCACGTCAACGAAAAACAGCCGTCATCCCTGGGTGGGCTCGAACCACCAACCTTTCGGTTAACAGCCGAACGCGCTGACCGATTGCGCCACAGAGACCTGCGGCGAGCCAGTCCGTGGGTAAGAGAAGAAAAAAAAAGCAGACTTGGACTTTTCCGGCAAATCACGGACTCGCTTGTTTGCACGCTGGAAACCGAGACCCCGTTGGGAAGAGAGAGGACTAATAGACACGCCCAACGTGGGGCTCGAACCCACGACCCTGAGATTAAGAGTCTCATGCTCTACCGACTGAGCTAGCCGGGCAGCCGCGGTGACCTTCCGCGGGCTGGTCGCGGTTTTTATCCGTGCCTAAATTGCGCCCGTCAAACGGAACCTCACATTTCGCAGAGGCTTGGCATAGCGTCTTGCGGGTAAAGTCAGGCTTAAGCCTAGAGGTAGGCTTAGAGTGTACTTTGTTTGTCTTAGCCATATCTGTTGTTGGGGGATGCAACTTGACCCAGTAGAGCAGGCCAATAATATGCACGATCACAACCAGGAGCTAAAGTTCCGTTTCGGTCTGTCGAGTGAGAGAGCGGTTACCGAAGGCAAACTTCTCCAAATATCCAAGGGCAAAAGTGAGCCATACAACAAAGAGTTGGAGGGACACAACCTCCAACCGGAACTTTACCTACAAAAACGCTGGTACATAGAGGCCTATGCCAAATCGATTGACCTCATGCCTGAGAGCCTGATAGGTTACAAGTTACTGGTGCGAACACAATCCGAATTCGATCAATATCGGAAGTTATTACAGATGCTCGATGGTGTTTTAAAATGAGTTTTGAGCAGGACCTCTCTGGAACACAGGCCTCCACCACCCGGAACAAAACATCCATCCATCCATACATCCATCCATCCAGGCGCCACAGCAAACTTGAGCTGATGTAAACTTTCACATAACACCCGCTGTCTTCTTTGAACACAAGGCAACTGACCAAGCTGTATACGCTAAAAGGGGCCAAGAAAGGTCGTGTCATGCGTCCTAAATGACACGGATGCGCTAGTGGACACACGTGTGCTAAATTCTGGGGCTGCGTTGGTGGTTACATGGCAGCACGTCAACGAAAAACAGCCTTCGTCCCTGGGTGGGCTCGAACCACCAACCTTTCGGTTAACAGCCGAACGCGCTGACCGATTGCGCCACAGAGACATGCGGCGAGCCAGTCTGTGGGTAAGAGAAGAAAAAAAAAGCAGACTTGGACTTTTCCGGCAAATCACGGACTCGCTTGTTTGCACGCTGGAAACCGAGACCCCGTTGGGAAGAGAGAGGACTAATAGATACGCCCAACGTGGGGCTCGAACCCACGACCCTGAGATTAAGAGTCTCATGCTCTACCGACTGAGCTAGCCGGGCAGCCGCGGTGACCTTCCGCGGGCTGGTCGCGGTTTTTATCCGTGCCTAAATTGCGCCCGTCAAACGGAACCTCACATTTCGCAGAGGCTTGGCATAGCGTCTTGCGGGTAAAGTCAGGCTTAAGCCTAGAGGTAGGCTTAGAGTGTACTTTGTTTGTCTTAGCCATATCTGTTGTTGGGGGATGCAACTTGACCCAGTAGAGCAGGCCAATAATATGCACGATCACAACCAGGAGCTAAAGTTCCGTTTCGGTCTGTCAAGTGAGAGAGCGGTTACCGAAGGCAAACTTCTCCAAATATCCAAGGGCAAAAGTGAGCCATACAACAAAGAGTTGGAGGGACACAACCTCCAACCGGAACTTTACCTACAAAAACGCTGGTACATAGAGGCCTATGCCAAATCGATTGACCTCATGCCTGAGAGCCTGATAGGTTACAAGTTACTGGTGTGAACACAATCCGAATTCGATCAATATCGGAAGTTATTACAGATGCTCGATGGTGTTTTAAAATGAGTTTTGAGCAGGACCTCTCTGGAACACAGGCCTCCACCACCCGGAACAAAACATCCATCCATCCATACATCCATCCATCCAGGCGCCACAGCAAACTTGAGCTGATGTAAACTTTCACATAACACCCGCTGTCTTCTTTGAACACAAGGCAACTGACCAAGCTGTATACGCTAAAAGGGGCCAAGAAAGGTCGTGTCATGCGTCCTAAATGACACGGATGCGCTAGTGGACACACGTGTGCTAAATTCTGGGGCTGCGTTGGTGGTTACATGGCAGCACGTCAACGAAAAACAGCCGTCGTCCCTGGGTGGGCTCGAACCACCAACCTTTCGGTTAACAGCCGAACGCGCTGACCGATTGCGCCACAGAGACCTGCGGCGAGCCAGTCCGTGGGTAAGAGAAGAAAAAAAAAGCAGACTTGGACTTTTCCGGCAAATCACGGACTCGCTTGTTTGCACGCTGGAAACCGAGACCCCGTTGGGAAGAGAGAGGACTAATAGACACGCCCAACGTGGGGCTCGAACCCACGACCCTGAGATTAAGAGTCTCATGCTCTACCGACTGAGCTAGCCGGGCAGCCGCGGTGACCTTCCGCGGGCTGGTCGCGGTTTTTATCCGTGCCTAAATTGCGCCCGTCAAACGGAACCTCACATTTCGCAGAGGCTTGGCATAGCGTCTTGCGGGTAAAGTCAGGCTTAAGCCTAGAGGTAGGCTTAGAGTGTACTTTGTTTGTCTTAGCCATATCTGTTGTTGGGGGATGCAACTTGACCCAGTAGAGCAGGCCAATAATATGCACGATCACAACCAGGAGCTAAAGTTCCGTTTCGGTCTGTCGAGTGAGAGAGCGGTTACCGAAGGCAAACTTCTCCAAATATCCAAGGGCAAAAGTGAGCCATACAACAAAGAGTTG
>NC_140212.1:24183729-24186229 GCF_951802725.1 Rutilus rutilus | reverse complement strand
CCCCGTTGGGAAGAGAGAGGACTAATAGACACGCCCAACGTGGGGCTCGAACCCACGACCCTGAGATTAAGAGTCTCATGCTCTACCGACTGAGCTAGCCGGGCAGCCGCGGTGACCTTCCGCGGGCTGGTCGCGGTTTTTATCCGTGCCTAAATTGCGCCCGTCAAACGGAACCTCACATTTCGCAGAGGCTTGGCATAGCGTCTTGCGGGTAAAGTCAGGCTTAAGCCTAGAGGTAGGCTTAGAGTGTACTTTGTTTGTCTTAGCCATATCTGTTGTTGGGGGATGCAACTTGACCCAGTAGAGCAGGCCAATAATATGCACGATCACAACCAGGAGCTAAAGTTCCGTTTCGGTCTGTCGAGTGAGAGAGCGGTTACCGAAGGCAAACTTCTCCAAATATCCAAGGGCAAAAGTGAGCCATACAACAAAGAGTTGGAGGGACACAACCTCCAACCGGAACTTTACCTACAAAAACGCTGGTACATAGAGGCCTATGCCAAATCGATTGACCTCATGCCTGAGAGCCTGATAGGTTACAAGTTACTGGTGCGAACACAATCCGAATTCGATCAATATCGGAAGTTATTACAGATGCTCGATGGTGTTTTAAAATGAGTTTTGAGCAGGACCTCTCTGGAACACAGGCCTCCACCACCCGGAACAAAACATCCATCCATCCATCCAGGCGCCACAGCAAACTTGAGCTGATGTAAACTTTCACATAACACCCGCTGTCTTCTTTGAACACAAGGCAACTGACCAAGCTGTATACGCTAAAAGGGGCCAAGAAAGGTCGTGTCATGCGTCCTAAATGACACGGATGCGCTAGTGGACACACGTGTGCTAAATTCTGGGGCTGCGTTGGTGGTTACATGGCAGCACGTCAACGAAAAACAGCCTTCGTCCCTGGGTGGGCTCGAACCACCAACCTTTCGGTTAACAGCCGAACGCGCTGACCGATTGCGCCACAGAGACATGCGGCGAGCCAGTCTGTGGGTAAGAGAAGAAAAAAAAAGCAGACTTGGACTGTTCCGGCAAATCACGGACTCGCTTGTTTGCACGCTGGAAACCGAGACCCCGTTGGGAAGAGAGAGGACTAATAGATACGCCCAACGTGGGGCTCGAACCCACGACCCTGAGATTAAGAGTCTCATGCTCTACCGACTGAGCTAGCCGGGCAGCCGCGGTGACCTTCCGCGGGCTGGTCGCGGTTTTTATCCGTGCCTAAATTGCGCCCGTCAAACGGAACCTCACATTTCGCAGAGGCTTGGCATAGCGTCTTGCGGGTAAAGTCAGGCTTAAGCCTAGAGGTAGGCTTAGAGTGTACTTTGTTTGTCTTAGCCATATCTGTTGTTGGGGGATGCAACTTGACCCAGTAGAGCAGGCCAATAATATGCACGATCACAACCAGGAGCTAAAGTTCCGTTTCGGTCTGTCAAGTGAGAGAGCGGTTACCGAAGGCAAACTTCTCCAAATATCCAAGGGCAAAAGTGAGCCATACAACAAAGAGTTGGAGGGACACAACCTCCAACCGGAACTTTACCTACAAAAACGCTGGTACATAGAGGCCTATGCCAAATCGATTGACCTCATGCCTGAGAGCCTGATAGGTTACAAGTTACTGGTGCGAACACAATCCGAATTCGATCAATATCGGAAGTTATTACAGATGCTCGATGGTGTTTTAAAATGAGTTTTGAGCAGGACCTCTCTGGAACACAGGCCTCCACCACCCGGAACAAAACATCCATCCATCCATACATCCATCCATCCAGGCGCCACAGCAAACTTGAGCTGATGTAAACTTTCACATAACACCCGCTGTCTTCTTTGAACACAAGGCAACTGACCAAGCTGTATACGCTAAAAGGGGCCAAGAAAGGTCGTGTCATGCGTCCTAAATGACACGGATGCGCTAGTGGACACACGTGTGCTAAATTCTGGGGCTGCGTTGGTGGTTACATGGCAGCACGTCAACGAAAAACAGCCGTCGTCCCTGGGTGGGCTCGAACCACCAACCTTTCGGTTAACAGCCGAACGCGCTGACCGATTGCGCCACAGAGACCTGCGGCGAGCCAGTCCGTGGGTAAGAGAAGAAAAAAAAAGCAGACTTGGACTTTTCCGGCAAATCACGGACTCGCTTGTTTGCACGCTGGAAACCGAGACCCCGTTGGGAAGAGAGAGGACTAATAGACACGCCCAACGTGGGGCTCGAACCCACGACCCTGAGATTAAGAGTCTCATGCTCTACCGACTGAGCTAGCCGGGCAGCCGCGGTGACCTTCCGCGGGCTGGTCACGGTTTTTATCCGTGCCTAAATTGCGCCCGTCAAACGGAACCTCACATTTCGCAGAGGCTTGGCATAGCGTCTTGCGGGTAAAGTCAGGCTTAAGCCTAGAGGTAGGCTTAGAGTGTACTTTGTTTGTCTTAGCCATATCTGTTGTTGGGGGATGCAACTTGACCCAGTAGAGCAGGCCAATAATATGCACGATCACAA
>NC_140212.1:24176229-24178729 GCF_951802725.1 Rutilus rutilus | reverse complement strand
CGATTGCGCCACAGAGACCTGCGGCGAGCCAGTCCGTGGGTAAGAGAAGAAAAAAAAAGCAGACTTGGACTTTTCCGGCAAATCACGGACTCGCTTGTTTGCACGCTGGAAACCGAGACCCCGTTGGGAAGAGAGAGGACTAACAGATACGCCCAACGTGGGGCTCGAACCCACGACCCTGAGATTAAGAGTCTCATGCTCTACCGACTGAGCTAGCCGGGCAGCCGCGGTGACCTTCCGCGGGCTGGTCGCGGTTTTTATCCGTGCCTAAATTGCGCCCGTCAAACGGAACCTCACATTTCGCAGAGGCTTGGCATAGCGTCTTGCGGGTAAAGTCAGGCTTAAGCCTAGAGGTAGGCTTAGAGTGTACTTTGTTTGTCTTAGCCATATCTGTTGTTGGGGGATGCAACTTGACCCAGTAGAGCAGGCCAATAATATGCACGATCACAACCAGGAGCTAAAGTTCCGTTTCGGTCTGTCGAGTGAGAGAGCGGTTACCGAAGGCAAACTTCTCCAAATATCCAAGGGCAAAAGTGAGCCATACAACAAAGAGTTGGAGGGACACAACCTCCAACCGGAACTTTACCTACAAAAACGCTGGTACATAGAGGCCTATGCCAAATCGATTGACCTCATGCCTGAGAGCCTGATAGGTTACAAGTTACTGGTGCGAACACAATCCGAATTCGATCAATATCGGAAGTTATTACAGATGCTCGATGGTGTTTTAAAATGAGTTTTGAGCAGGACCTCTCTGGAACACAGGCCTCCACCACCCGGAACAAAACATCCATCCATCCATACATCCATCCATCCAGGCGCCACAGCAAACTTGAGCTGATGTAAACTTTCACATAACACCCGCTGTCTTCTTTGAACACAAGGCAACTGACCAAGCTGTATACGCTAAAAGGGGCCAAGAAAGGTCGTGTCATGCATCCTAAATGACACGGATGCGCTAGTGGACACACGTGTGCTAAATTCTGGGGCTGCGTTGGTGGTTACATGGCAGCACGTCAACGAAAAACAGCCTTCGTCCCTGGGTGGGCTCGAACCACCAACCTTTCGGTTAACAGCCGAACGCGCTGACCGATTGCGCCACAGAGACATGCGGCGAGCCAGTCCGTGGGTAAGAGAAGAAAAAAAAAGCAGACTTGGACTGTTCCGGCAAATCACGGACTCGCTTGTTTGCACGCTGGAAACCGAGACCCCGTTGGGAAGAGAGAGGACTAATAGATACGCCCAACGTGGGGCTCGAACCCACGACCCTGAGATTAAGAGTCTCATGCTCTACCGACTGAGCTAGCCGGGCAGCCGCGGTGACCTTCCGCGGGCTGGTCGCGGTTTTTATCCGTGCCTAAATTGCGCCCGTCAAACGGAACCTCACATTTCGCAGAGGCTTGGCATAGCGTCTTGCGGGTAAAGTCAGGCTTAAGCCTAGAGGTAGGCTTAGAGTGTACTTTGTTTGTCTTAGCCATATCTGTTGTTGGGGGATGCAACTTGACCCAGTAGAGCAGGCCAATAATATGCACGATCACAACCAGGAGCTAAAGTTCCGTTTCGGTCTGTCGAGTGAGAGAGCGGTTACCGAAGGCAAACTTCTCCAAATATCCAAGGGCAAAAGTGAGCCATACAACAAAGAGTTGGAGGGACACAACCTCCAACCGGAACTTTACCTACAAAAACGCTGGTACATTGAGGCCTATGCCAAATCGATTGACCTCATGCCTGAGAGCCTGATAGGTTACAAGTTACTGGTGCGAACACAATCCGAATTCGATCAATATCGGAAGTTATTACAGATGCTCGATGGTGTTTTAAAATGAGTTTTGAGCAGGACCTCTCTGGAACACAGGCCTCCACCACCCGGAACAAAACATCCATCCATCCATCCATCCATCCAGGCGCCACAGCAAACTTGAGCTGATGTAAACTTTCACATAACACCCGCTGTCTTCTTTGAACACAAGGCAACTGACCAAGCTGTATACGCTAAAAGGGGCCAAGAAAGGTCGTGTCATGCGTCCTAAATGACACGGATGCGCTAGTGGACACACGTGTGCTAAATTCTGGGGCTGCGTTGGTGGTTACATGGCAGCACGTCAACGAAAAACAGCCTTCGTCCCTGGGTGGGCTCGAACCACCAACCTTTCGGTTAACAGCCGAACGCGCTGACCGATTGCGCCACAGAGACATGCGGCGAGCCAGTCCGTGGGTAAGAGAAGAAAAAAAAAGCAGACTTGGACTGTTCCGGCAAATCACGGACTCGCTTGTTTGCACGCTGGAAACCGAGACCCCGTTGGGAAGAGAGAGGACTAATAGATACGCCCAACGTGGGGCTCGAACCCACGACCCTGAGATTAAGAGTCTCATGCTCTACCGACTGAGCTAGCCGGGCAGCCGCGGTGACCTTCCGCGGGCTGGTCGCGGTTTTTATCCGTGCCTAAATTGCGCCCGTCAAACGGAACCTCACATTTCGCAGAGGCTTGGCATAGCGTCT
>NC_140212.1:24168729-24173729 GCF_951802725.1 Rutilus rutilus | reverse complement strand
ACCTACAAAAACGCTGGTACATAGAGGCCTATGCCAAATCGATTGACCTCATGCCTGAGAGCCTGATAGGTTACAAGTTACTGGTGCGAACACAATCCGAATTCGATCAATATCGGAAGTTATTACAGATGCTCGATGGTGTTTTAAAATGAGTTTTGAGCAGGACCTCTCTGGAACACAGGCCTCCACCACCCGGAACAAAACATCCATCCATCCATCCATCCATCCATCCATCCAGGCGCCACAGCAAACTTGAGCTGATGTAAACTTTCACATAACACCCGCTGTCTTCTTTGAACACAAGGCAACTGACCAAGCTGTATACGCTAAAAGGGGCCAAGAAAGGTCGTGTCATGCGTCCTAAATGACACGGATGCGCTAGTGGACACACGTGTGCTAAATTCTGGGGCTGCGTTGGTGGTTACATGGCAGCACGTCAACGAAAAACAGCCGTCGTCCCTGGGTGGGCTCGAACCACCAACCTTTCGGTTAACAGCCGAACGCGCTGACCGATTGCGCCACAGAGACCTGCGGCGAGCCAGTCCGTGGGTAAGAGAAGAAAAAAAAAGCAGACTTGGACTTTTCCGGCAAATCACGGACTCGCTTGTTTGCACGCTGGAAACCGAGACCCCGTTGGGAAGAGAGAGGACTAATAGACACGCCCAACGTGGGGCTCGAACCCACGACCCTGAGATTAAGAGTCTCATGCTCTACCGACTGAGCTAGCCGGGCAGCCGCGGTGACCTTCCGCGGGCTGGTCGCGGTTTTTATCCGTGCCTAAATTGCGCCCGTCAAACGGAACCTCACATTTCGCAGAGGCTTGGCATAGCGTCTTGCGGGTAAAGTCAGGCTTAAGCCTAGAGGTAGGCTCAGGCTGCGTTCGAAACCGCATACTTCCCTACTATATAGTATGGTAAAAAGAGTAGGCGAGCGAAAAAGTATGTACGAGTCCTCTGTGTTCATAAAAGAGTAGGCGAGAATTACCTGGGTGACGTACTAATTATCGCGAGATTCGGACGTACGTATACTTATAGTGCTTTCGAATATGCCTACTTTCCTACTATATAGTAGGCAAAAACAGTATGTGAAGGAAGCAGTACGTTCGAAACGTCAGTATTCATAAAAGAGTAGGCGAGAAGTTCCCGGATGGCTTACTACTTCCGCCCGGATTTTTGAGTGCTCCACCATGGATACTTTTCTATCCCAGGAGGCCACGCGAGAGGATACGTCATAAAAGAAGAAGAAGAAGAAGAAGAAAAAGATACGTCATACTCAAACATGGCTGAACAAATGGAGAGTGTTTTCAAATGTGAGTATTAGCCTACAAACCAAATCGCATGTGTTGAATACTGTACAGTAAACTGTTGAATTGTTGAAGGTGTAAAGACGCTATATAATATGGTTCATTTGTGATTTTGCTGTAAATTACATTTTATTATCTATAGCTAACAGAGGAGCTCTAGTAAGGACACATACGTCTCCAAAGTGGATTTGCATACATTTTAAACTATACATCTTAAATAAATTACTAAATGTCTATTAAATATCTGGCAAGAAAATATTCTATAAGAATTGCAGATAACTACTACGTCTAATAAATATGAAATAGACGTCTGAGTGATGTATGTGTACTATTGTTTAGGAGAATATTTTTTTTTTCATTAGACGAATGTTTAATACATTTAGATTAAGTAACTAAACATAAGTAATCTATTTCATTTGTCCATTAGTAGCCTACTGTTGAACAATTGTGGAACGTTTATGATGGGTAAAAAGCTAGGTTACTTATCAGCAACAACCTCAACATGTAAATGTAGTATTGAGCTCATAAATCACAGAGGTAACGTGAATCTTGTCTGGATGTTACAGGGACAGATGAACACACACGCAAACTTATCCGGTGGAGAGTGGCTCATGAAGCACTCTTCACCGGAAAGCGTAATGCTGCCATCAAAGGCTTTGAGTGAGTATACAGAAATGATTAAAAATCTATTTAATTGTTCATTTGTAGTATATTTCAGTTATTGTATTTTCAAACAGAGATATTGCAGCACTATTTTCATTCTTGATTTCTCTGCATTTGCTGCAGATCCTTTGTGGTGGAGGAGGACCTACATGGTAAGGCGACAGCGGCATTTGTAAAAAAAAAATGGGAAAACCTTAAACAGAAATACAAAGTAAGATCATTTTGTCACTTCTAATACAGAATTTAAATATTGTGATGTTAAAATGAATGCTTTTGTATCATGCTTGTGCATTTTTGCAGGATCTGAAATGTCCGCAGACAGGAAGGGGCACTGAGGATGGAGAGACCACAGCAGCATCCTGGAAGTGGTACACTGCCATGGATGAGGCAATTGGGGGCAGACCCTCCATCACTCCTCCTGCCCTCGTTGCCTCATGTGGGCAGGATGTTGCTGTGGCATCTTCGTCCTCGGTGAGCCCAGAGCCCTCAAGAGCCCGGAAAAGGCCTAATGACGTGATGGCATTATTTCGGGAGATGGAGGAGAGAGAAGAGGAGAGAGAGCGGAAAGCTGCTGAGAGGGAGGAGAGGCTTTGGAGGGAAATGGAGGAGAAGGAGGAACGACGAGAACAAGAGAGAAGAGAGAGAGAAGAAAGACAAGAAAGAGAAGTAAGAGAAAGAGAGGAGAGATGGCACCGGGAGGCAATTGAGAAGGAGGAAAGGAGAGCACGAGAAGTTGCAGAAAGGGATGAACGATTTTTATTTGTCCTTGAAATCCTTGCTAAAAAATAAATTCTGTGGAAAAAAAAAAACTTCTTATGGTCATTTACACATTTGGGTTAATGTGAATACAATTTATATATATATGTATATACACACAGTACTGTGCAACAACAACAAATGGTGGCCTAAGACTTTTGTACAATGTTATGTAAAACAAACTATTTCTAGGCAGTCACAGTACATTATAGACTTCTATAAATTTAGTCATACTTTTAGTTTGATAAAATTCATAAATTAAATATTTATGAAGTGATGAATCATTAGTGAATGTGTGGTGTAATGTAAAAAAAAAAAAAAAACACACTTTAAAACAACAGTTTTATTGGAATTTATTAAATGACTTCTAAATGCATTCAGAGCTCATGCAGGGATTTTCAAGGCAGGTCATGGAGGGTTCAGTTCCAACACACCTGTCTGTAATTTGTTATTAATTGTTTAAATTGATTCAGGTGTGTATAATTAGGGTTGAAAGCTCTGAACTTGAGACGGTTTACACAAACTACCTTAAGTTTTGCATTAACTACCCACTGTAAAATAGTGACTAAAGGGGTTTGTGAACCCAAGCAAATAATGGCTGTATTTATATGTTGAGGTGAACTAACCCTTTTTCCCACTAAGTAGAAATTGTAGTAAATGTATGTATTTTGTAGTAATACCTTGAAGAAAATAAGCAGCTTTGAGCGTTTATGCCCGAGACGGTTTCTTTACAAAGATCCATCAAATTTATGCATTTGGCAGATGTTTTTATCCAAAGTGACTAAATGCATTTATTACAGGGACAATGACCCTCGACAAACCTGGAGTAAAGAGCCTTGCTGATCGACCAGCAATCTTCTGCTAACCAGTTCAGTGGTTTAGCCCACTCCACCACAAAGGTAGTAAAGCTCTAACAAATATTTGCATGTAATTGTTAACCTACACTGTAAAAAATTTGCTGTAGTTTTGCAGCTGTTTGCCAGTAACTTACTGTAGATTTAAATCAATGTTATTTACTGGCAACAGTTTGCTCAAAGTTAAATGAACATTAAACATTAACAAGTCTTTGTCTTTACAGAATAAAACTATAAAATAACAACCTAATGCAAAGGATTCTGGGAACCAGAAATCTTCATCAACCTTTTTCTGTTATTTTCCTTCAGATTTTGGTTCCCAGAATGCTTTGCATGAGGCTGTTATTTTAGTTTTATTCTGTAAAGATAAAGACTTGTTAATGTTTAATGTTCATTTAACTTTGAACAAACTGTTGCCAGTAAATAACATCAATTTAAATCTACAGTAAGTTACTGGCAAGTAGCTGCCAATAATACTGTAATTTCTACAGATTTTTTTAACAGTGTATAAAATGACATTTGACAAGAAACGGAATGCTGACAACATGAATTGAAAAAAAAAATTACATTTTAATCTTCCTAAATATTTTAAAGGTAGTCATGCTCATGGAGAGCAGGCACAGGGATGTTTGGAGCAGACACCGCAGCAGCCAGATTGTTCCGCACATCATCTCCCACTCTTGCTGCAAGGTTGCGGGGCTCAGGGGGGGCGTCATCATGGTCATCCTCATCCTCTGGCTCAACAATATCTCCATTGACCAGAGCGAGATTGTGAAGCACAGCGCAGCACGCAACAACCTCAGGCACGAAGGCAGGGCTCACCTCCAAGGCCTTGAAGAAGATACAGCGCCAGCGTGTCTTCAGCATCCCAAAAGCTCTCTCCACGATGTTACGGGCACGGGAGTGCTTGCTGTTGAAGCGAGCCTGCACAGGGTTCTGTACAGGCTCTCTGTATGGCGTGATGAGGCAGATGGGTGCACTCAGGCAAGGATAGCCTCCATCTCCGAGGATGCATTTGCCTGCAGGTGGATAAAGGCCTTCAGCATACACAGGGCTGTTCCTCAGCACCCTGGCATCGTGCACAGACCCAGGATATCCCACAAAGACATCTAGGAATTTCCCCCGGTGATCAGTGATGGCCTGGAGTTGGATGGAGTGAAACAGCTTCCGGTTGAAATAACAGTGGGAGTTATTTGCTGGCGGTTTAATACGGATATGACAGCCGTCTATCGCACCAACTGCTCTGCTAAAAGCTGGTGATCCAGACAGCTGTGCAAATCCTGCTCCCACTGCCTCCAGGTCATCACCGGTTGGAAAGCAAATCACCCTCCTCAAAATTCCTATGATGGCCTTGCTTACTCTGTGCACAATGTCATGCACAGAGGTCTTGGGGATATCAAAGGCCTGCGACACCACCCTGTAAG
>NC_140212.1:24161229-24163729 GCF_951802725.1 Rutilus rutilus | reverse complement strand
TAAAATGAGTTTTGAGCAGGACCTCTCTGGAACACAGGCCTCCACCACCCGGAACAAAACATCCATCCATCCATCCATCCATCCATCCAGGCGCCACAGCAAACTTGAGCTGATGTAAACTTTCACATAACACCTGCTGTCTTCTTTGAACACAAGGCAACTGACCAAGCTGTATACGCTAAAAGGGGCCAAGAAAGGTCGTGTCATGCGTCCTAAATGACACGGATGCGCTAGTGGACACACGTGTGCTAAATTCTGGGGCTGCGTTGGTGGTTACATGGCAGCACGTCAACGAAAAACAGCCGTCGTCCCTGGGTGGGCTCGAACCACCAACCTTTCGGTTAACAGCCGAACGCGCTGACCGATTGCGCCACAGAGACCTGCGGCGAGCTAGTCCGTGGGTAAGAGAAGAAAAAAAAAGCAGACTTGGACTTTTCCGGCAAATCACGGACTCGCTTGTTTGCATGCTGGAAACCGAGACCCCGTTGGGAAGAGAGAGGACTAATAGATACGCCCAACATGGGGCTCGAACCCACGACCCTGAGATTAAGAGTCTCATGCTCTACCGACTGAGCTAGCCGGGCAGCCGCGGTGACCTTCCGCGGGCTGGTCGCGGTTTTTATCCGTGCCTAAATTGCGCCCGTCAAACGGAACCTCACATTTCGCAGAGGCTTGGCATAGCGTCTTGCGGGTAAAGTCAGGCTTAAGCCTAGAGGTAGGCTTAGAGTGTACTTTGTTTGTCTTAGCCATATCTGTTGTTGGGGGATGCAACTTGACCCAGTAGAGCAGGCCAATAATATGCACGATCACAACCAGGAGCTAAAGTTCCGTTTCGGTCTGTCGAGTGAGAGAGCGGTTACCGAAGGCAAACTTCTCCAAATATCCAAGGGCAAAAGTGAGCCATACAACAAAGAGTTGGAGGGACACAACCTCCAACCGGAACTTTACCTACAAAAACGCTGGTACATAGAGGCCTATGCCAAATCGATTGACCTCATGCCTGAGAGCCTGATAGGTTACAAGTTACTGGTGCGAACACAATCCGAATTCGATCAATATCGGAAGTTATTACAGATGCTCAATGGTGTTTTAAAATGAGTTTTGAGCAGGACCTCTCTGGAACACAGGCCTCCACCACCCGGAACAAAACATCCATCCATCCATCCATCCATCCATCCAGGCGCCACAGCAAACTTGAGCTGATGTAAACTTTCACATAACACCCGCTGTCTTCTTTGAACACAAGGCAACTGACCAAGCTGTATACGCTAAAAGGGGCCAAGAAAGGTCGTGTCATGCGTCCTAAATGACACGGATGCGCTAGTGGACACACGTGTGCTAAATTCTGGGGCTGCGTTGGTGGTTACATGGCAGCACGTCAACGAAAAACAGCCGTCGTCCCTGGGTGGGCTCGAACCACCAACCTTTCGGTTAACAGCCGAACGCGCTGACCGATTGCGCCACAGAGACCTGCGGCGAGCCAGTCCGTGGGTAAGAGAAGAAAAAAAAAGCAGACTTGGACTTTTCCGGCAAATCACGGACTCGCTTGTTTGCACGCTGGAAACCGAGACCCCGTTGGGAAGAGAGAGGACTAATAGACAAGCCCAACGTGGGGCTCGAACCCACGACCCTGAGATTAAGAGTCTCATGCTCTACCGACTGAGCTAGCCGGGCAGCCGCGGTGACCTTCCGCGGGCTGGTCGCGGTTTTTATCCGTGCCTAAATTGCGCCCGTCAAACGGAACCTCACATTTCGCAGAGGCTTGGCATAGCGTCTTGCGGGTAAAGTCAGGCTTAAGCCTAGAGGTAGGCTTAGAGTGTACTTTGTTTGTCTTAGCCATATCTGTTGTTGGGGGATGCAACTTGACCCAGTAGAGCAGGCCAATAATATGCACGATCACAACCAGGAGCTAAAGTTCCGTTTCGGTCTGTCGAGTGAGAGAGCGGTTACCGAAGGCAAACTTCTCCAAATATCCAAGGGCAAAAGTGAGCCATACAACAAAGAGTTGGAGGGACACAACCTCCAACCGGAACTTTACCTACAAAAACGCTGGTACATAGAGGCCTATGCCAAATCGATTGACCTCATGCCTGAGAGCCTGATAGGTTACAAGTTACTGGTGCGAACACAATCCGAATTCGATCAATATCGGAAGTTATTACAGATGCTCGATGGTGTTTTAAAATGAGTTTTGAGCAGGACCTCTCTGGAACACAGGCCTCCACCACCCGGAACAAAACATCCATCCATCCATACATCCATCCATCCAGGCGCCACAGCAAACTTGAGCTGATGTAAACTTTCACATAACACCCGCTGTCTTCTTTGAACACAAGGCAACTGACCAAGCTGTATACGCTAAAAGGGGCCAAGAAAGGTCGTGTCATGCATCCTAAATGACACGGATGCGCTAGTGGACACACGTGTGCTAAATTCTGGGGCTGCGTTGGTGGTTACATGGCAGCACGTCAACGAAAAACAGCCTTCGTCCCTGGGTGGG
>NC_140212.1:24151229-24156229 GCF_951802725.1 Rutilus rutilus | reverse complement strand
CCTACTATATAGTAGGCAAAAACAGTATGTGAAGGAAGCAGTACGTTCGAAACGTCAGTATTCATAAAAGAGTAGGCGAGAAGTTCCCGGATGGCTTACTACTTCCGCCCGGATTTTTGAGTGCTCCACCATGGATACTTTTCTATCCCAGGAGGCCACGCGAGAGGATACGTCATAAAAGAAGAAGAAGAAGAAGAAGAAAAAGATACGTCATACTCAAACATGGCTGAACAAATGGAGAGTGTTTTCAAATGTGAGTATTAGCCTACAAACCAAATCGCATGTGTTGAATACTGTACAGTAAACTGTTGAATTGTTGAAGGTGTAAAGACGCTATATAATATGGTTCATTTGTGATTTTGCTGTAAATTACATTTTATTATCTATAGCTAACAGAGGAGCTCTAGTAAGGACACATACGTCTCCAAAGTGGATTTGCATACATTTTAAACTATACATCTTAAATAAATTACTAAATGTCTATTAAATATCTGGCAAGAAAATATTCTATAAGAATTGCAGATAACTACTACGTCTAATAAATATGAAATAGACGTCTGAGTGATGTATGTGTACTATTGTTTAGGAGAATATTTTTTTTTTCATTAGACGAATGTTTAATACATTTAGATTAAGTAACTAAACATAAGTAATCTATTTCATTTGTCCATTAGTAGCCTACTGTTGAACAATTGTGGAACGTTTATGATGGGTAAAAAGCTAGGTTACTTATCAGCAACAACCTCAACATGTAAATGTAGTATTGAGCTCATAAATCACAGAGGTAACGTGAATCTTGTCTGGATGTTACAGGGACAGATGAACACACACGCAAACTTATCCGGTGGAGAGTGGCTCATGAAGCACTCTTCACCGGAAAGCGTAATGCTGCCATCAAAGGCTTTGAGTGAGTATACAGAAATGATTAAAAATCTATTTAATTGTTCATTTGTAGTATATTTCAGTTATTGTATTTTCAAACAGAGATATTGCAGCACTATTTTCATTCTTGATTTCTCTGCATTTGCTGCAGATCCTTTGTGGTGGAGGAGGACCTACATGGTAAGGCGACAGCGGCATTTGTAAAAAAAAAATGGGAAAACCTTAAACAGAAATACAAAGTAAGATCATTTTGTCACTTCTAATACAGAATTTAAATATTGTGATGTTAAAATGAATGCTTTTGTATCATGCTTGTGCATTTTTGCAGGATCTGAAATGTCCGCAGACAGGAAGGGGCACTGAGGATGGAGAGACCACAGCAGCATCCTGGAAGTGGTACACTGCCATGGATGAGGCAATTGGGGGCAGACCCTCCATCACTCCTCCTGCCCTCGTTGCCTCATGTGGGCAGGATGTTGCTGTGGCATCTTCGTCCTCGGTGAGCCCAGAGCCCTCAAGAGCCCGGAAAAGGCCTAATGACGTGATGGCATTATTTCGGGAGATGGAGGAGAGAGAAGAGGAGAGAGAGCGGAAAGCTGCTGAGAGGGAGGAGAGGCTTTGGAGGGAAATGGAGGAGAAGGAGGAACGACGAGAACAAGAGAGAAGAGAGAGAGAAGAAAGACAAGAAAGAGAAGTAAGAGAAAGAGAGGAGAGATGGCACCGGGAGGCAATTGAGAAGGAGGAAAGGAGAGCACGAGAAGTTGCAGAAAGGGATGAACGATTTTTATTTGTCCTTGAAATCCTTGCTAAAAAATAAATTCTGTGGAAAAAAAAAACTTCTTATGGTCATTTACACATTTGGGTTAATGTGAATACAATTTATATATATATGTATATACACACAGTACTGTGCAACAACAACAAATGGTGGCCTAAGACTTTTGTACAATGTTATGTAAAACAAACTATTTCTAGGCAGTCACAGTACATTATAGACTTCTATAAATTTAGTCATACTTTTAGTTTGATAAAATTCATAAATTAAATATTTATGAAGTGATGAATCATTAGTGAATGTGTGGTGTAATGTAAAAAAAAAAAAAAAACACACTTTAAAACAACAGTTTTATTGGAATTTATTAAATGACTTCTAAATGCATTCAGAGCTCATGCAGGGATTTTCAAGGCAGGTCATGGAGGGTTCAGTTCCAACACACCTGTCTGTAATTTGTTATTAATTGTTTAAATTGATTCAGGTGTGTATAATTAGGGTTGAAAGCTCTGAACTTGAGACGGTTTACACAAACTACCTTAAGTTTTGCATTAACTACCCACTGTAAAATAGTGACTAAAGGGGTTTGTGAACCCAAGCAAATAATGGCTGTATTTATATGTTGAGGTGAACTAACCCTTTTTCCCACTAAGTAGAAATTGTAGTAAATGTATGTATTTTGTAGTAATACCTTGAAGAAAATAAGCAGCTTTGAGCGTTTATGCCCGAGACGGTTTCTTTACAAAGATCCATCAAATTTATGCATTTGGCAGATGTTTTTATCCAAAGTGACTAAATGCATTTATTACAGGGACAATGACCCTCGACAAACCTGGAGTAAAGAGCCTTGCTGATCGACCAGCAATCTTCTGCTAACCAGTTCAGTGGTTTAGCCCACTCCACCACAAAGGTAGTAAAGCTCTAACAAATATTTGCATGTAATTGTTAACCTACACTGTAAAAAATTTGCTGTAGTTTTGCAGCTGTTTGCCAGTAACTTACTGTAGATTTAAATCAATGTTATTTACTGGCAACAGTTTGCTCAAAGTTAAATGAACATTAAACATTAACAAGTCTTTGTCTTTACAGAATAAAACTATAAAATAACAACCTAATGCAAAGGATTCTGGGAACCAGAAATCTTCATCAACCTTTTTCTGTTATTTTCCTTCAGATTTTGGTTCCCAGAATGCTTTGCATGAGGCTGTTATTTTAGTTTTATTCTGTAAAGATAAAGACTTGTTAATGTTTAATGTTCATTTAACTTTGAACAAACTGTTGCCAGTAAATAACATCAATTTAAATCTACAGTAAGTTACTGGCAAGTAGCTGCCAATAATACTGTAATTTCTACAGATTTTTTTAACAGTGTATAAAATGACATTTGACAAGAAACGGAATGCTGACAACATGAATTGAAAAAAAAAATTACATTTTAATCTTCCTAAATATTTTAAAGGTAGTCATGCTCATGGAGAGCAGGCACAGGGATGTTTGGAGCAGACACCGCAGCAGCCAGATTGTTCCGCACATCATCTCCCACTCTTGCTGCAAGGTTGCGGGGCTCAGGGGGGGCGTCATCATGGTCATCCTCATCCTCTGGCTCAACAATATCTCCATTGACCAGAGCGAGATTGTGAAGCACAGCGCAGCACGCAACAACCTCAGGCACGAAGGCAGGGCTCACCTCCAAGGCCTTGAAGAAGATACAGCGCCAGCGTGTCTTCAGCATCCCAAAAGCTCTCTCCACGATGTTACGGGCACGGGAGTGCTTGCTGTTGAAGCGAGCCTGCACAGGGTTCTGTACAGGCTCTCTGTATGGCGTGATGAGGCAGATGGGTGCACTCAGGCAAGGATAGCCTCCATCTCCGAGGATGCATTTGCCTGCAGGTGGATAAAGGCCTTCAGCATACACAGGGCTGTTCCTCAGCACCCTGGCATCGTGCACAGACCCAGGATATCCCACAAAGACATCTAGGAATTTCCCCCGGTGATCAGTGATGGCCTGGAGTTGGATGGAGTGAAACAGCTTCCGGTTGAAATAACAGTGGGAGTTATTTGCTGGCGGTTTAATACGGATATGACAGCCGTCTATCGCACCAACTGCTCTGCTAAAAGCTGGTGATCCAGACAGCTGTGCAAATCCTGCTCCCACTGCCTCCAGGTCATCACCGGTTGGAAAGCAAATCACCCTCCTCAAAATTCCTATGATGGCCTTGCTTACTCTGTGCACAATGTCATGCACAGAGGTCTTGGGGATATCAAAGGCCTGCGACACCACCCTGTAAGATGCTGCATGGGCCAGCCAGTGCAGGAACACAAGCACCTCGATGTCCCTTTCCCATCCATGGTCAGATTCCTGTCTGACTGCACCAATCAGGGACCTGATGGATGGAAGAGACAGGCGAAGGTGGGCACGGTGGTCAGCTGCTTCATCAAAATAAAACTGCAGAATTGGAACAGCTCCATTGAGATGGCAGTATGATGTGGGGTTCACTGCCTGTAAAAACATGATAGTTTGTTAGAACAAAAAGCTTGAATAAAGCGATGTTTCATGTAGTATTGTTTCATGTAGTATTGAATCGTATATGTATTTATTTATTGTGATTATTTATTTTAGTCATTTACTTATTTTTATTCATGTTTCATATTGTTTTCAGTAAATAAAACAATTAATTTCATGCATTAATCATTGCTTGAATAAAAATGTATTATTCACATCAGCTGCATTTGTCTAGTGTGTATTCATGCATAGCTATGTCATATGACAATACAACAGTTTGCTTGTTTTACCAAAATAGATCATTTTTTTATTAAGAAAATGGGTAACACTTTACAATAAGGTACATTAGTTAACATTAACTAATAGTGAACTGCACTCATACAGCATTCATTCATCTTTGTTAATGTTAATTTCAACATTTACTAATAATTTATTAAAATCTTGTTAACATGAGTTAATGCACTGTGAACTAAGATGAACAAACAATGAACAGCTTTATTTCTATTAACTAACATTAACAAATATTCATAAATACTGTAACAAATGTATTGCTATTTGTTCGTTCATGTTAGTTAATACATTAACTAGCCTAATGTTTAATAAATTAACCTTATTGTAAAGTGTTACCAGAAAATGTTATATAAATAAGTGTTGGTCAGCATTTGTCATTAGTATTGTGCATAAGTGTTGGGGTGGGCTAGTAATGCAATTCATTCTGGGGTAGTCTTCATTTTTTAAGTAGTAATACTTGCCTTGTTTGAATATAAAATCATCAACCTTCTCCAAAGGCGAGATCTTCGAGCAGCTGCCCGATGTCTCCTTTGTACACAAATTATTCTTCTA
>NC_140212.1:24143729-24146229 GCF_951802725.1 Rutilus rutilus | reverse complement strand
CAATATCGGAAGTTATTACAGATGCTCAATGGTGTTTTAAAATGAGTTTTGAGCAGGACCTCTCTGGAACACAGGCCTCCACCACCCGGAACAAAACATCCATCCATCCATACATCCATCCATCCAGGCGCCACAGCAAACTTGAGCTGATGTAAACTTTCACATAACACCCGCTGTCTTCTTTGAACACAAGGCAACTGACCAAGCTGTATACGCTAAAAGGGGCCAAGAAAGGTCGTGTCATGCGTCCTAAATGACACGGATGCGCTAGTGGACACACGTGTGCTAAATTCTGGGGCTGCGTTGGTGGTTACATGGCAGCACGTCAACGAAAAACAGCCGTCGTCCCTGGGTGGGCTCGAACCACCAACCTTTCGGTTAACAGCCGAACGCGCTGACCGATTGCGCCACAGAGACCTGCGGCGAGCCAGTCCGTGGGTAAGAGAAGAAAAAAAAAGCAGACTTGGACTTTTCCGGCAAATCACGGACTCGCTTGTTTGCACGCTGGAAACCGAGACCCCGTTGGGAAGAGAGAGGACTAATAGACACGCCCAACGTGGGGCTCGAACCCACGACCCTGAGATTAAGAGTCTCATGCTCTACCGACTGAGCTAGCCGGGCAGCCGCGGTGACCTTCCGCGGGCTGGTCGCGGTTTTTATCCGTGCCTAAATTGCGCCCGTCAAACGGAACCTCACATTTCGCAGAGGCTTGGCATAGCGTCTTGCGGGTAAAGTCAGGCTTAAGCCTAGAGGTAGGCTTAGAGTGTACTTTGTTTGTCTTAGCCATATCTGTTGTTGGGGGATGCAACTTGACCCAGTAGAGCAGGCCAATAATATGCACGATCACAACCAGGAGCTAAAGTTCCGTTTCGGTCTGTCGAGTGAGAGAGCGGTTACCGAAGGCAAACTTCTCCAAATATCCAAGGGCAAAAGTGAGCCATACAACAAAGAGTTGGAGGGACACAACCTCCAACCGGAACTTTACCTACAAAAACGCTGGTACATAGAGGCCTATGCCAAATCGATTGACCTCATGCCTGAGAGCCTGATAGGTTACAAGTTACTGGTGCGAACACAATCCGAATTCGATCAATATCGGAAGTTATTACAGATGCTCGATGGTGTTTTAAAATGAGTTTTGAGCAGGACCTCTCTGGAACACAGGCCTCCACCACCCGGAACAAAACATCCATCCATCCATACATCCATCCATCCAGGCGCCACAGCAAACTTGAGCTGATGTAAACTTTCACATAACACCCGCTGTCTTCTTTGAACACAAGGCAACTGACCAAGCTGTATACGCTAAAAGGGGCCAAGAAAGGTCGTGTCATGCATCCTAAATGACACGGATGCGCTAGTGGACACACGTGTGCTAAATTCTGGGGCTGCGTTGGTGGTTACATGGCAGCACGTCAACGAAAAACAGCCTTCGTCCCTGGGTGGGCTCGAACCACCAACCTTTCGGTTAACAGCCGAACGCGCTGACCGATTGCGCCACAGAGACATGCGGCGAGCCAGTCCGTGGGTAAGAGAAGAAAAAAAAAGCAGACTTGGACTGTTCCGGCAAATCACGGACTCGCTTGTTTGCACGCTGGAAACCGAGACCCCGTTGGGAAGAGAGAGGACTAATAGATACGCCCAACGTGGGGCTCGAACCCACGACCCTGAGATTAAGAGTCTCATGCTCTACCGACTGAGCTAGCCGGGCAGCCGCGGTGACCTTCCGCGGGCTGGTCGCGGTTTTTATCCGTGCCTAAATTGCGCCCGTCAAACGGAACCTCACATTTCGCAGAGGCTTGGCATAGCGTCTTGCGGGTAAAGTCAGGCTTAAGCCTAGAGGTAGGCTTAGAGTGTACTTTGTTTGTCTTAGCCATATCTGTTGTTGGGGGATGCAACTTGACCCAGTAGAGCAGGCCAATAATATGCACGATCACAACCAGGAGCTAAAGTTCCGTTTCGGTCTGTCGAGTGAGAGAGCGGTTACCGAAGGCAAACTTCTCCAAATATCCAAGGGCAAAAGTGAGCCATACAACAAAGAGTTGGAGGGACACAACCTCCAACCGGAACTTTACCTACAAAAACGCTGGTACATTGAGGCCTATGCCAAATCGATTGACCTCATGCCTGAGAGCCTGATAGGTTACAAGTTACTGGTGCGAACACAATCCGAATTCGATCAATATCGGAAGTTATTACAGATGCTCGATGGTGTTTTAAAATGAGTTTTGAGCAGGACCTCTCTGGAACACAGGCCTCCACCACCCGGAACAAAACATCCATCCATCCATCCATCCATCCAGGCGCCACAGCAAACTTGAGCTGATGTAAACTTTCACATAACACCCGCTGTCTTCTTTGAACACAAGGCAACTGACCAAGCTGTATACGCTAAAAGGGGCCAAGAAAGGTTGTGTCATGCGTCCTAAATGACACGGATGCGCTAGTGGACACACGTGTGCTAAATTCTGGGGCTGCGTTGGTGGTTACATGGCAGCAC
>NC_140212.1:23941229-24141229 GCF_951802725.1 Rutilus rutilus | reverse complement strand
GCAGATCACAAGGTTGGCGGTTCGAGTCCCACTGCTGCCAGAAATTAAGATTGCTGTGTTATGCTGTGAATTATGTTTCATCATTAAAAATAACATAACTGATTGACACATTACAAAAATGAGTTCTCAAAAATGAGTCATTTTACAATATAATTTTATATTGTACTAATGATATATAAATTATTCTAGATATATTATGTATTGCAAATTATACCATAGTTTTAATTATATTTCTGCTTCAGTTATTTTCTAAAAACTATTGTAAAAACTAATAAATCATTTTATTTTTTTTCACAAGTGACTATAGCTTGTAGTTGAATGATACAATAGTAAAGGAAAACACAAAAAACAAGGAAAGAAGCATTTATGTTCAAAAGACCAAACTTTTATTTTACTGTACAAATGTTATTGTAAAAAGTGCAATAGAACAGGAAATTAAGAACTAAATAAAATGAGAAATATATACATGTAGAACTTTATACAAGGAGAAGTATAAAAATAAATGAATTATGTTCTTTTTTTTATATCCTCCAACCACTGCTCTTTTGGCACTGTCTCTACTGAGGGGCAGTATACAATGCCCTTGTACTGGCTGTGCCCAGTCTCCGCTGTTCTGAACTGCCCACATTTCTTGCACGTGTTGTGCTGCACTTTGCGGGTCAGTTTTCGAACTGGAGCTGGACCTGGAGCAGGAGGGGCAGGAGAAGCAGAGGAGAGGCTGACCCTGAGAGCCTGTGGAGCAGCAACCAGGCCGGGCCCCTGTGAAGCCACTGGCATCAACATCAGGAGTTGAGTGCCTGGGGGTGGAGCAGGAAAGAGTTGCCGCTGGGTTGGTGGTGTCTCAGCTGCTGGTGCCAAAACCACTGGGGCTGAAGGGATCTTCCTCTTCCTCTTCACCTGTGCCTGGCCGACGGTGCTACTGGGCAGGTGGTACTGGTGAGCCGGGCCTGGCTGGGGGGGCGCAGATGGGGGGCGCACATTGGCAGGGAGCAGAGGCTCAGCAGCCACAGACAAGCGGCTAGGCAGTTCCAGCCCCTGCATCACTACCGCATTGTCCTGTCTTTTCACCCTGCTGTTGTGCCACTGAACCAAGGTGGTATGGCTCACATCCACCAGCTGGATGGTGGTCTGCTGCATTACCGTTGCATTGCCCAGAATGCACCGCCTGATTTTCCTGTAGTCCTCCAGGATGAGGTCCCATCTGGACACTGTGCCAGTCCCCTTCTTCTTGGGACTCCGGTGGATGGCACAGAGCCTGACAAAAATAGTTTCCATCAGGCGACAACAGTCTGGCCACTGGGCAAGTGGGGCAGTGGTGGTGAGTGCGTGCCTCTTCACACTCTCCACCCCTGGAGTGAACTCCTGCCTCTTCTTTGGGGACCTGAACCTCCCAGTATCCAGCCTGCTCTTGTGTCTGGAAGAAAACACGACTCTCCGCTTGTCGTGGTCCAGCAGGTTCTGCCAAAGAGCAACAATATTGCTCACCTAAGCAGAGAAGAGCATATCATACAGAGCAAATGAGAAAAAAGAAACAGTGTAAACATGTATGACAAGTCAAAGAGGGAAAGTAGAAAAAGTTGAATGATCCTAACCTGCTGGTTGGTGAGTGCCAGAGAGGGATGGTTCCTGAGCTCCACAAGACACTCCGCCAGGTTGTCGACTCTATCCAGGCCAGGTACACCAAAGTCATCCACAGCCTGAAAAAATAAAGATATGAGCAACAATATGAGGACAGTGAAGTGGGACAAAACACAGAGACATACACTGGTCTATGTAAATGCCAGGATTGATGATTGCATTCAAAAATGTCGGAAGACGGTGACAATAATTTACCATCAGCAAGGATAATGTTTTCACATTAAACAACTGGTAATGTTTTCACATTAAAACAGATGCTTTCCTATTAATTCAATTGATTGTGAAGGAATTCTAGGGAATACCAATATGGCGGCACAATGGCTTCAATTTTTATTACGTCATGAGCAATCCAGTCATTTTATAGATCAGTGCACATTTAAGAAAGTATTTACATACCACAGATGCATCATGAGATGCTGAGGCACCTTGCTGTGGCATGGAGGAGGCAGCAGACTGGGTGGAGGAGGCAGCAGACTGGGTGGAGGAGGCAGCAGGCTGTGTGGAGGAGGCAGCAGGCTGTGTGGAGGAGGCAGCAGACTGGGTGGAGGAGGCAGCAGACTGCATGAATGAGGCAGCAGGCTGGGTGGAGGAGGCAGCAGGCTGTGTGGAGGAGGCAGCAGACTGGGTGGAGGAGGCAGCAGACTGCATGAATGAGGCAGCAGGCTGGGTGGAGGAGGCAGCAGGCTGCATGAATGAGGCAGCAGGCTGGGTGGAGGAAGCAGCAGACTGGGTGGAGGCAACAGGCTGGCAAGAGGGAACAGCCAGGGCAGCAGCAATGGTGGATGAGGCAGCAGGCTGAGAGAAGGTAGCAGGCGTGGAGGAGGAGAGAGACTCAGATGAAGGCATGAAGCAGGAGGAGACAGAGAAGCTTGGGTCATCCGTGAGACTTGACACAGTAATGTCATGAGTCTCGTCTTCCCCGAAGCCCTCGTCTTCTTCGTCCACACCTTCGTCCACATCCTCCAGCATGTTCTCCGTCTCCTCTGAGTCGGGGTTCACCACCAGGGGCTGTCCAGTCTGACTCAGGAGATAGTCAACACCAAGCAGCTCTCCTATGAAAAAGAAAAAAAAGCACACGCACACATGACTAATTATATTCGAAGCATTCTGTCAAGATAGAATGCAACTGTAATCAGACTGTATGGTTGGCTTTGTTAATGGGAATAATAAAATTATAGACTCAGTCTCTAGTTGGAACATTGAAAACCCACAAATTAAGTGTATAATGTAGCCAGATAAGGGTAAGACATACCAGTGTATTTGGCAGGTGCCCTGAACGTTGGCACAAAAGCCCGGCCAAACACCTTCAGGCTGTTGGTGTTGACGCAGTGAGCCATATCCCCGGAATAGGTGAGAAGGGACGCTGGCTTGCTGGTCACTGCCGCAGTCCCCCGATCCTGATTCCACCTGTTCAGGCCTTCCAGGAGGTAGAGCTGGAAATTCAGTGCATTGGCACTGGTTCCTTGAAGAAGAACAACACATTTATACCACTGTAAAAGGACTTGCCTTTCAATTTGAATAATATATAGCAGTTATTTAAGACATCATATATGTGAGACACCAACCTGGAATGAACCTGTTCAGGTGGCAGTGAAAAGATTCCAGGGATGTGGACCCTCTGGCACACCGATACCGGGTCAGGATGACTCCCGCCTTTTTGGTGGTGCCCACCTCAGTATAGAGTGGCACTTCTGGCAAGTCCTGGATGCACTTGACATGGCGTTTCTGCACACGCCAAATGTGCTCCATGCGCACTTGGTCCAGGAGTGGCACACCCATAAGGTCCCTCCCATTTGCCCCGCCCAGCTCCTGCAGCAGCCTGTCAATGAGACGTATGGTGTCCTCCTCACCGCGCGTCCTCCTGCGGCAGTAAAGGCTGAGGTCCCTCTTACTGATGCTCCTGTCCACCAGGAGGTCAGTGATAGCTGGCATACCCTCCTGTATCAGCTGCTGTTTCTTGGCCAGCCGCAACAGGTTGAGGTCCCCCGCATCCCACTCAAAAATGCAGGCGGACAGGCATCCCATGAAGGTTGGGTAGAGGGGATGGGCATCGGTGGTGCAGCCCACGGCCAGCCTTCGCATGAAGTGCCAGATGTCCAGCCGTATGTGGAGGTCTGGCCATTGCCCAAACCTGGACTGCAGCTTGCTGGTTGCCCCCTCACTCACGCAGCAGCCACAGTCCACATACAGCAGCACTGGGGGTGGAACGGCTGCCTGGCGGTATCGCTCCATCACACCAGCCACCATCCTGTCCAGTCCTGGCCCCTCCTGCACCGACAGGACACTGGTCAGTATCTGGCCAACCTCGTTGCCAATGGAGCTCACCCAGAGTGCTGTCCCCCGTCCATGGCCAGCCAGCTTCTTTGTGATCTGGAATTTACAAATGTAACGGCACATTCAGAGATCTGAACTTAGTGTTTTAAAAGAGAAAAATCTCATTTGAGAATTGAGCCAACACAATTGAGAAAAAATATCTATCTGGCAGTATTTAAGAACATGTAAGCCTATTACAGAGTCAGATTATATATTACCTTTTTGGTAGAATCCATCTTTAAGATGGTGCCAAAGGTCGATGTGATGCTGGCCTTGATGTGGTCTATACGGCAGAGGATGTCCCTGCCGTATACGGACAGCAGCCAACGACTGGTGGGGATGTCGATGGGCTCTGGAGGCTCCTGGCAGACCACCGGAAAGAGGCTGGGTCGATCCACAAAGTCAGCACACTCCCCAAGATAGTGTGCCAACCGATTCAGCCATTCCTCCCCGTGGTTCTCTTTCAACTGCCTCACCAGTCTGGCTGGACTGTTGCCCAGCGTCCGGTCCCGAAGCAGCCTAATGACACGGATGTCACAGGCATACCTGAAAACACATTGTTGCTGTGATTAGTTACATGTTAATTGAAGCGTAAATTCAGTGGTTTAAGTCTTCACATTCAACATCTTTTCTACACTGATTTACTCACTTGCGGGTCAGGATCAGCCGGAACATTTTCTGGTGAGGCAGGTCAAGCTGGTCCCGGACAGTCTGACTCGTTGACAGGTAGTTCAGAGAACACACAGTGCACCTGAGTGTCTCTGTCACCATCAGGTAGTACCTGTCAATGTCAAGGACCTTCCGAGCCCTCTTGTGAACACCATAGCCCGTCAGGTTCTTGCCACAATCTGGGCAGAACACCCGCACCTTCCACAGGTGGTAGGGCATCCACACCATCAACCGATGGGTGAAGAACCGGTCAGGAGTTGGTGTCTGGTGGTAAATGAGGGCTGGGACAGGGGGCTCATACCACAGCTTCAAATCTGGCCGCAGCTTGCCAGAGTGAAATAAGGTGTTGGCAATCCACCTCTGGTCCTGCACAGGGATGGTCTTGCTCATTTCACCTGGCAACCAGAATGAAGCTGAGGCCCCAGCAGGGGCAGGCATGACTTCTCCAGGCTCCTCCTGTTTGGAAGACAATTTGTTTATTGAATAGTGTTTTTTAATTGCTTTGTTGCATTTCCCACAAGCAATTGGTACAAAACTCTTAGTACTAATAATTAGGGCTGTCAAAAGATTAATCGCGATTAATCGCATCCAAAATAAAAGTTTGTGTTTACATAATATATATGTGTGTACTCTGTATAATTATTTTGTATATATAAATACACACACATGCATGTATATATTTAAGAAATATTTGCATACATATACTGTATATATTTATATATAATTTATATTATATATAAATATATTTTTTTATATATAAATTACACATTTTTCTTAAATATATACAAGGATGTGTGTGTATTTATATATACAAATTTAATTATACACAGTACACACACATATATTATTTAAACACAAACTTTTATTTTGGATGCGATTAATCGCGATTAATCTTTTGACAGCCCTACTAATAATACAACAGATAATCAAAAGTGCACTTTAATTTCCGAAGCATTTCAGAGTATTTCCATTTGTGGAAATAACGACATTGTTTAAATTACTACATTATTGTGATTTGTGTACATCTCTGATAACAGATCACTCTAAATTGTAATCTAGACGCATACAATTTCTGTAAAGCTGCTTTGAAGCTATATGCATTGTAAAAACATAATAAATTATAAGTAAAACTTATAATAAATAAATAATCATTTAAAACAATATACAAATAAATGTGAATTGGTTTGAATTACTATAAAACTTTTGATTTGCATCTCTTCTCATTTAGTTTAACTAGAATGAAAGCATGAGATCAGGTTTTGAAAGAATGACTAGCTGTGTTACAAGTGTCACGGCTTTGCCTCCTGTCTGTGTGCTGCGTCTGTCTCCAACAGGTGAGCTGGGTGCAGGTGTTTGGAGTTTTGCTAATCAGTTCCTGGTCTAGGTTTTTAAAAACGCTTCAGATGAGACCAGGGAGGAAGCCGCCGCCGCTGTTCCATCTCTCCCGCACTGTTTAGGACTTTGTTTTGCTTATTCATTACACCGCACTACACTGATTGCTTACACTTTTATTTTCCAAAGCCAAATTCATTACTGACTGTATAAAATCTATTTTGTTAAATTCTCTTTATTTAATAAATCTATATATATTGATATACCGCGTGTGGTCTTTCCCTACTCTGTTGCTTGCTTTGAGCCAGGCTTGTAACACAAGTGTGATCAGTTTGGAGTTTTGGTAGGAGTTTTGGTAAGAGTTTTGAAAATGTACGCCTTACTTGTGAAGCAGTACCAAAGTGAATTTAAAAAAAAGGAAATTGGTGCTGTTATACTCACAGAGGATGGAGCAGGACTGGGGGACCTTACACATGATGGTGAAGGGGTGGTGGTCCTCACAGAGGCCATAGATGGGGCCCCCTCAAAGGATGGAGAAGGGGTGGTCCTCACAGAGGATGGAGGAGGAGACGGGCTGGGAAGAGAAGGGCTGGGGGTCCTTGAAAAGGATGGAGCAGGACTTCGGCTCTTCACAGAGAATGGAGAAGGGGTGGTGGTCCTCACAGAGGCCATAGACGGGGCCCTCTCAAAGGATGGAGAAGGGGTGGTGGTCCTCACAGAGGATGGAGGAGGAGAGGGGCAGGGAGGAGAAGGGCTGGGGGTCCTTGAAGAGGGTGGAGGAGAGGGGCTGGGGGTCCTCCGACCCACTAAATTAGGCTTTATTGAAGACGCCTGGGACCCACCAAACCGTGACTTAGTGAACTAAAAAGAGAAACAAAGTTAATTGTATGACAACCGCACTATACATTTTCAACACAAACATTTTAATTTAAATCTAGTGTTTACACATGTGTGATGGGTAGGTTTAGGGGTAAGGGTCGGTTTGGTGATAGAAAATATATTTAACCTGACATAAAGGCAATGGAAGTGTATGCAATGTCCTCACTAATATAGTCAAACAAAAATGTGTGCGTGTGAATGGCCTGACTGATCAGTCTGCAGGAGTATGCTATAATTATTTTGATGTTGGTGGGCCGTAGATCATATCAAACAAATACAAAATTAATCTAAGTAAACATTAATTACAGATTAAATACTCACCATTGACAAACTTGGAGGGGGCCTCAGGAATGTCCGTGTGCCAGGAGCCGTGTCTGAAGCCTCAGACTGTGGCGCAGCTGTGCCAGGGGCCGTCTCTGAAGCCTCAGACTGGGGTGGTGCAGCAGAAGACTGAGTGGCAGCGGCAGCAGGCTGCTTATGCAACACCAGAAGGGCATAAGATGTAGTGAAACAGCATAACAGTATTTTAACATATATGTGATGCGACATTAAATGTCACTTTCAAATACATCACCTTAGTGGTGTGGAATCCACAGTTGCAGGCCATGGACCCTCCAAAGAGGGTGGTCTGTCCGTGGACCTGCATGGGGCATTTCTCAATCTGAAAAGACAAGAACCAATATTTACTGAAATTTTTGCACCATTCATTGTCAGGTAACCTGCATACTACACACCATGTAATGAGATACAGGTAACTTTGCTTTACCTTCTGATAGAGGTCATACCACTTCCGCTGCCTTGGGGCTGGTCTATTTCCTCCACTGGAAGGCCAAACCCCAGAGCTGGCAAAAGCCCTTAACCTCGCCATCCACTCGCCATCTCCCATGGCCTTGTGGCTCTTTGGCTTTGTACTCATCTAAACATAATAGGGAAATAATAGTAAACAAATACATTTTTGCTGGACAACTAGACTGATTATTGTTTTCATTCAATTATAATGATACAACTATATACAAAAATAATTCAAACATGTAAAATGTAATGTGTTACATGTGTTTAATATGTAAGATTATAGGCAACTGGTGATAGTGTGGCCACAGTTTATAAACAGAAACAGTTATCCCATACAAAAATGTAATATATGGCCATATATGTACTTATATTTTAAATAGCATGACATATATCTATACATATATTTGACTTATATGAGAACACAATACATGCCTGCAACATATATCTATACATATATTTGACTTATCTGAGAACACAATATATGACTGCAACATATATCTATACATATATTTGACTTATCTGAGAACACAATATATGACTGCAACATATATCTACATATATTTGACTTATCTGAGAACACAATATATGCCTGCAACATATATCTATACATATATTTGACTTATCTGAGAACACAATATATGCCTGCAACATATATCTATACATATATTTGACTTATCTGAGAACACAATATATGACTGCAACATATATCTATACATATATTTGACTTATCTGAGAACACAATATATGACTGCAACATATATCTACATATATTTGACTTATCTGAGAACACAATATATGCCTGCAACATATATCTATACATATATTTGACTTATCTGAGAACACAATATATGACTGCAACATATATCTATACATATATTTGACTTATCTGAGAACACAATATATGACTGCAACATATATCTACATATATTTGACTTATCTGAGAACACAATATATGCCTGCAACATATATCTATACATATATTTGACTTATCTGAGAACACAATATATGACTGCAACATATATCTATACATATATTTGACTTATCTGAGATCACAATATATGCCTGCAACATATATGAACATGTATGTGTCCAAACATGTAAAGAAAATATTTGAGTTCATCCATATATGATACCATATATCTGCATATATTACAGTAGCCTATAGTATTGGTTTCTCGCATATATGGACAGCATTAATTATAAATATGTGACATACATATTTGTTTTCAACATATTTAATAAATGTATGTAAACATACACTGTAACCCTTTACTGTAAATTTACAACGAATTTCTTACAGAATTGTACTGTATTTCCATAATACAGTATTAAGATGTATCTTTTACAGAACAGCTGTAAATATACAGCACATTTCTGTTTTCGTCCTGATAAATTCGTTACCATCATACTGACTGAAAAGTCATTGCATTGTGGGATTGATTTCTTTCGCGCTCAATTCAGTTCAAATGTGACGCGTCATGCGAGCAGCAGCAGCAGACAGTAACGTTAGGCAGCTACAACAGGCAAACTCGTTTTGTCAGCGGGATTCAACTGAACAAAATAATCATTCCTGTTATCAAGATAAACAATGTCTGCGAATCTGTGAGCAATTTTAAAGCTTTTTTGAGGTTCGGTTCGTGTTTCAAACATTAGTTGCCTGTGACGCAGCAGAAAATGGACGACGTTAACGGTAGCAGCTACCTGAAGACGGATGGAAGAATTTGTCATTGAATAATCTAACCTGCGCGTGACGATAAGTGGGATTTAGAGTTTGAGAAGATGGAGAATTGTTCAACTGAGTGATACGGTAAGCCAATATATATATATATATTTTTTTTTGCGTTTTGTGTGATTGTTTTCACGTATTTGGTTTGATTTTGCGAACGCGGTTTAACGTGGCCGCGCAAGCAATTCACTGACTCTGTTCCACCTGTTTACCAAGTAACGTTAACTTCGACATTTCATATAATAGGCAACCTTTACCATGCTATTTGCATGACGTGCATTTGATATATATTTTTTTCGTTTTAGGCTTTGTAATCTGATGGCCATTGTTAATGTAAGTGCTTTTAAGTAGTGTTACAGTTATAGTCTATGTGGTAAAAAAAAAAAATGCTGTCAAATTCTGTCAGTTCTGTGATCGTGCTTTTGAATCGTTGTCAGAATTTTGCTAGCACATGAAAATCCATGTTCCTAATGCTGTTTTCAAATGTAGTAGGCCTATTCCTGATTGCCATCCCATGGTCCTACAACTACTCCCTAATTCAAAGAAGTTAGACGGTGTTATCCTTCAAGCAGATAAGTAGAGATTATTCAGCAAATCTCATTAATTTGTAATATGTTTTATGTTTTGGTTCTGTTGATCAAGGTTGTGCTGTCCTTTTTAAAAATTGTTTCAGGAATTTGCATCGCTGATGTCCAGCAATCTACATTTGCCAGAAAGTCCACGACTTATTTCCTGGTATGTAAACATTAAAGGGGTAGATGAAACCTAAAATGAAAAGCCATCATTTACTCACCCCACTGCAAAATATGTTTTTCTTAATAAGTGTTTTCTACAATTCTTACATGAAGAAGCATTTAATAGACACGTAAAAATTGTCTTGTTTTCTTAAAGAATAAGTCAAAATTAAGTGAGTTTATGCTTAAAACAAACAAAATTATATGCCAGTGCATTTTAGCATTCTAACCAATTTTAATTTTTAGTTGAAAAATGTAATTCATAGAACTATGAATAGACAACTACATCGAACCACAGTGGAACCCACAGTAGTTATTTTAATTATTAATATTATTTATTTATTCTTTATTTATTTTTTTATTCCATTACAGGTCAATCTCTAAGCAACCAGTGCTGGATATTAAGTTTGGAAGGTCAAGGTGTGTGTGAAGGATCACAGCCTCTTCATCACTGGCCTGGCAGCGCTGTTTGCCTCCTCCTATAACTTCAGCTTGCAGTACCAGGAAGAGGCAGCACCTTGAGTTTGTTCAGAGGTTAGTCATTGGCATATTTGCCATTCTCATATATATATATATATATATATATATATATATATATATATATATATATATATATTTTAGGGCTGTAGCTATCGATTATTTTAGTAATCGAGTATTCTACGGATTATTCCATCGATTAATCGAGTAATCGGATAAAAAATTGTGGTAATAAAAATAGATCCAAGTGAACAACAGCCTTTAAAATTACTTAAAGACAAATAGGTAACACTTTACAATATGGTTCATTAGTTACTAAGAATGAACAATATTTATTTCTACAGCATTTATTAGTCTTAGTTCATGTTAATTTCAACATTTACTAATACATTATTAAAATTAAAGGTTGTATTTGTTAACATTAATGTAATGAACTAACATGAACAAACAATGAACAGCTGTATTTTTATGAACAAATGTTAGTTACAAATGTAGTTATTGTTCATTGTTAGTTCATGTTGATTAATACATTCATGTTAACTAATGAGCCTTATTGTAGTGTTACCCAAATAATAACAAGCAATAATTATTGGTTCAAATAAAGTATTGAAGTAATCATATGGGTTTTATTGAACAACGCTGTTAAAATACACCATGTAAATATGATAACTAATGAACATAACATTTAATTCAAATGTCAACTTAATCTTTCATATTTGGTCACTTCTGTATGATAGAAATGCAACAGCTGCCGTAATTTCTTGAAAAGAACATGTGCACGTCAAAACATGCAAGCAGTGCAAGGGTTAAACTTTTATTTTGAAATCGCGATGAACAACAATTCGCACATGAGAATATATGCGATTGCGAATATATTTCTGAATATATTCAGAAACATACTTATGTATTCTCCTGTGTTGGCGAAGATTTATAAATGAGCTGCGTTACGAATCTTGTGAAACGGCGCAGCATGCGTGCGAACGTTATATAAGCCACACAAACTCACAGCACGCAGAGATGGAGTTTGAGAAACCCGAGACGCTCCACGCATAAATGATGACAGTAAGTTACTATGAAACACGCGTCCGGGGTTTTGCGTTCCCAAATGCACATTATTGGAAACTTAAACAAACAGCACATGCAGAGACTGAGTATGTGTGGAGCAGCGTTTACTGTGAACAGAGCTGAGGTACTTTTAACACAATCTGCACGCATGTAAATAATTAAACCGTCATGCTTCTCTGTGGGAGAAAAAAAAACAGCGCATATATTTATTTAACTTAATCTTAGCCTTTGTGATTTCACAATATCATGATTGTAAACAGTTAAATATATCGCGTAGCCTTAGAAAACTGTGTAATAATGCGGTTCATGGACTCTCGTCTGTGGAATGCGCCACTTCCGGTATTTTGCCGGTTACTCGACACGGGTAAATTGCAATCAAGGATTTTTTAAAATCGAGTATTCGACTTTAATCGAGGAATCGTTACAGCCCTAATATATATATATATATATACATATATTAGACTGAATTGTGTCACTAACCTTGACTTGACAGTATTTATTATGTTGACTACTGGTATGAACAATATGGCCCTGGTTTCCATACAGGGCTTAGCTTAAGCCAGGTCTAGGCCTTAATAAAATTAGGGTATTTAAGCAGATTTTATAATAATGTATCATTAAAAAAAAAAAAAAAATTACTGGTGTGCATCTTGAGATAAAACAGTGGCAGTCATATATTTTAAGATATGTCAGTGCAAGTTGTTTTCAGTTGAAGGATTAGTGAAAATTCTGTCATTAATTACTCACCCTCATGTCGTTCCAAACCTGTAAGACCTTCGTTCATCTTCAGAACACAAATTAAGATATTTTTGATGAAATCTGAGAGGTTTCTGAACCACCCATAGACAGCAACGTCTGTGCAACTTTTAAGGCCCAGAAAGCTAGTAAAAACATTGTTTAAATAATCCATGTAACTAGTGCATTTTTGTGTAAATTTGGAGTGCTGTCAGTACAGAGAACAACGACAAAAATCGATGTTGCCTACACCGTGTTATCCTCTTTTTAAAATTTGCACCCTGTTGACTTCAAGTTTTAAACCTGCTTTTAGCCTCTTAACATCCTTGATGTGTCATACAAGTGCCCAGCCATGTGAGTGATTCCTTCAGAGTGAACACGGGTGAATCTGACTGCAGTAGATGTGAAAGATCTTGTTGAAACATCTACAAATGTCCGTATATAGGTGAAAATGCCCCTTGAAATCAATTTAAGGTGGCAAATATTACCCCTTAATAAAAAATGTTAATTTCTGTCACTGCTGTAAACTGACCACTGCATAGAATATGAAAAATATGAATATCTTTGTCAGTCAGTTGTCAACAGGCCTAAACAAGCCATGGCACCAAGCACAGAAACACAATCAGTAAAATGTTATCTAATTATTATCAAGAAAACTTTGAAAATATCGATCGAGACATATTTTGTCAATATTGCACACCCCTAATGCATGGTATTAATTTTGATTTCTTCGGGTCTTAAAAAGCCTTAAATTTGACTTTAAAAAATGTGCAGAAACCCTGCATCATAATATTTAGGTTGAACCACTGTAGCTATAGATTTACCAATGTTTTTACCACTTTCCTGGGCTTTGACAGTTGCAATGATATTGATATCAATGGAAGGACAAAACTATCAGATTTCATCAAAAATATCTTCATTTGTGTCCCGAAGATGAAAAGATTAAAACTTTAAATCTGGCAACCCCACTTCCAAAAATTTAGTTAGTTGACAGTGCGCATGTAAACAGACACATTGAGTTGATGTATTTTACCAGGGCGGAAAAAATATCAGTTATTGATCACAACATCCAACATTGCATTTTTTTTTTTTTTTTTTCACAACATCCTACATTGCATTTTTTTTTATGTTGTTCAGTTTTAGACAGCTTTTGTGCTGTCTCTCTTTGTCAAAATATATACACTCAGTTAATAATATTTAATTGTGTTTTTTTTCTGCCTTTTAGACGCTTTCTTGACATCAATCCTGAACGTGGATCAAAAACAAAGAAAGGACAAGTAACTTCAAAGAAAACTGGCCAAGTTGTGCAAAACGAACACCACTGTAAGCCTACAGGTGTCCTCACTTCTGCGAAACCTTGCAGACTTTGAATGGGATTTCGTTTGCACTTTTATGGACTTCAAAAAAGAAACAGCATTTCACTGTCGTTATAAAGCTTGGAAGAGCCAGGACATTTTTTAATAGAACTCTGATTGTATTCGTCTGAAAGAAGAATGTCAGATACACCTAGGATGACTTGAGGGTGAGTAAATCATGTGCTAATTAACATTTTTGGGTGAACTATTCCTTTAATTAAGTGCTAACTGTTACCTGTTTGTTGTTAAGTGTTAAAATTGCATTTTATGTTTAAAAAGTAATTCAGCCAACATGTTCACAGAAGGCAATTTAACTAAATAAATGTTTTAAAACCCAGAAAATGTTGTTTGCTTTTTCCTAGTGTGACTACTCTTATGAAACCTTAAAGTATAATATTTGAATTATGTAATAATAAAAGCAGTATTCCCTGTAAAAATACAATTTATTGCTGTCGACAAGTTTAATAATGTAAAATGTGGTATATACTGTATTTGGTAATTACAGTGGAGTACTGCAAATGCTGTTTACTGTAGTAGTGTTGTAAAAATACAGTATGTGGATGGCAACCCAGCTGCCAGTATTTAACTGTAAATTTACAGTGAAAAGTTTTACAGTGTACATGCATGTGATACTGATGCATTTTTAAAGCTGTGGCATATGGTTATGGTACTTTGTGGATGTATTTGTCAAAAATGACAAAGAAATACTATATTTGGTATTACTATATTAAAATACTATATTTGGTATTCACACAATAGACAAAATCTCCAACTATAGTCATTTAATTTCAAGGCATTCAGAATGATATAAGATTTGTACCCCTAATATATGTTAAAGTATGTACTATTGAAATAAGTACATATATGCATGTATAAATATATGCGTCATATATGCATGTATACATATATGCGTCATATATGCATGTATACATATATGCGTCATATATGCATGTATACATATATGCGTCTTACATATATTTCACATTTATGTGCATATACGGGAAAATATATGGCACTTACATGAAAACGGCCATTTTTGATATATTTTGAAATATATGTTTCATATATGTATATGTGTTTTACATATATGAATTTTGCATATATTCTCATATATGCAGCAGACATACATGGGCACTAACATTATATATGTAATTTACATATATTGACATATATTACATTTCTGTATGGGATACTATAGTAAAACCATGGTCATTATAAATGTGATGATTTTATCCACAACTATATGAGGTTTTATTTATTCAAGCTGACTAAATGTTGTTTAATATGTAAGATTATAGGCAACTGGTGATAGTGTGACCACAGTTTATAAACAGAAACAGTTATACTATAGTAAAACCATGGTTATTATAAATGTGATGACTTTATCCACAACTATATGAGGTTTTATTTATTCAAGCTGACTAAATGGTGTTTATTATGTAAGATTATAGGCAACTGGTGATAGTGTGACCACAGCTTATAAACAGAAACAGTTATACTATAGTAAAACCATGGTTATAATAAATGTGATGATTTTATCCACAACTATATGAGGTTTTATTTATTCAAGCCGACTAAATGGTGTCTAATATGTAAGATTAGAGGCAACTCGTGATGACGTGGCCCACAGTTTATAAACAGAAACACTTATACTATGGTAAAACCATGGTTAATATAAGGGATGACGTTATCTCCAACTATAAGATGTTTTTTTTTTTTCATTCAAACCGAACTTCTAGCTGACTAGATGGTGTTTAATATGTAAGATTAGACGCAACTCCCGATCACGTGATCACAGTTTATAGCGTCAATCACTTTTACTATAGTAAAACCAGGTAAACATCGCGACAGACAGATCTAGCATACAGAACAAAGACTCCTAATTACATCTCACAAAAATAGAGTCTTTTCACATGAATTTAATGATGATTTCATTCATAATTCTCCTCAGAACGTTAGGTTAGTAACTTAGTGATCGCTAAAAGGAAACACTCGACAAAAAAAACTTTGTGTGAGGGATGAAAATGTAACTAATGTATGGCCAATTAAGAATATAGCAAACAGAAGTAGAAAAACAAACATTTATTTCTTACTTTGCTCGGTTATAACTCGGTTATAGAGGTTTCTGAAGAGCGCCGTGTCGTCATCCAATCTCACAATGAATGTAAGCGCGGTGAGTGGCTGTGTCCATTCTCATGCCGCGACGCGATTGGCTCTCGTCCAATCTCACAATGGAGAGCGGGCGATGCGATTGGCTCTCGTCCATTCTCACATTGGACAGCGAGCGACGCGATTGGACGAGGACAGAGCGGCAGAAACAGACGAACCTGATCCAGGTAGCGCCACAGAGACATGCGGCGAGCCAGTCCGTGGGTAAGAGAAGAAAAAAAAAGCAGACTTGGACTGTTCCGGCAAATCACGGACTCGCTTGTTTGCACGCTGGAAACCGAGACCCCGTTGGGAAGAGAGAGGACTAATAGATACGCCCAACGTGGGGCTCGAACCCACGACCCTGAGATTAAGAGTCTCATGCTCTACCGACTGAGCTAGCCGGGCAGCCGCGGTGACCTTCCGCGGGCTGGTCGCGGTTTTTATCCGTGCCTAAATTGCGCCCGTCAAACGGAACCTCACATTTCGCAGAGGCTTGGCATAGCGTCTTGCGGGTAAAGTCAGGCTTAAGCCTAGAGGTAGGCTTAGAGTGTACTTTGTTTGTCTTAGCCATATCTGTTGTTGGGGGATGCAACTTGACCCAGTAGAGCAGGCCAATAATATGCACGATCACAACCAGGAGCTAAAGTTCCGTTTCGGTCTGTCGAGTGAGAGAGCGGTTACCGAAGGCAAACTTCTCCAAATATCCAAGGGCAAAAGTGAGCCATACAACAAAGAGTTGGAGGGACACAACCTCCAACCGGAACTTTACCTACAAAAACGCTGGTACATAGAGGCCTATGCCAAATCGATTGACCTCATGCCTGAGAGCCTGATAGGTTACAAGTTACTGGTGCGAACACAATCCGAATTCGATCAATATCGGAAGTTATTACAGATGCTCGATGGTGTTTTAAAATGAGTTTTGAGCAGGACCTCTCTGGAACACAGGCCTCCACCACCCGGAGTCCAGCGCAGTGCGATAGTGCACTTTCTGATATATATTTTTTTTTCCTCGTGACTCATGAGATTGTCGTTTACATTATTAATTTGTTGGAAACGCACATTTATTTTCGACTTGTCGGAGTCGGGCTTTTACTACAGCACAAACTGTACCCTAAGATTAATTGCGAGTGGCTCTTTCCTTTACACTATTGGAGATGCGGAGAACTTGATGGAAAGTGCTGTTTGTCGTGTCATTCGGAGTTTACCTGGCGCTTTTAGGTTTAAAAAACAGTTTTTGTTTTTTTTGTTTGTTTTTTTGGCATTTCCAAGCCACTGAAGACCCAATGTAAATCAGTTTTTTTTAAGCAGCTTTTTATTTATTTTTATTTATTATTAGACTATAGCCTACTATTTATTAGACTATTTAAATATTTTTTTATGAAGATCATGCGATCATGACCATGCTGATTACAGTATGTCACTCAGGCTTATAGGCTAGACTGCCATCAAGGCCTCAATGAAGGGGATTATGTGAACAGAAAGGGGGTTCACAATGTAAATGTGCAGCCCAGTTACTATTGTGATTCTTAATATTCCAGATTAATAATATTATATCAAATAAAAAAAAGGCAGTTGACAAATCTTCCATATCACAAATGTGAAAGCAAAATGGTCAGGATCTGTGTATGACTTAAGAATTTTCAGAGATTCACATTTATGCACATTATTTGAAAGTGGTAAGGAAAGTTCCACAATTAAATATCAAGCTCACTGTATTACATACACTTATGCTGATCCTAACAGAACTGCATTTTTTCATAGGTGATTATGACATGTTCCTGCCTGCAGACAGGTGTTTTATGACCCCATTCCCTGACCCAAACCAGTTACAATGCAGCTCCAGGACAAGGGCACACAATGAAATGAACTTTGGCTAACTAAAGGGAAGATTTCAGTGTCTGAAAAGTCTGAGGGTTGCACACCTGACAGGGCCTGTGACATTGTTGCATTTGCATGTGCCATATTACACAACACTGCCAAAAAAAAAAAATATATACACTTTTCATTAAATGTTTAATAAAAGACAAATATGCTTAGTTCCTTGAGTTTTATTTCAATTGTTCTTTGTAAAGAAAAGCCAGTGGTCAAGTGCCTGCAACAAGAGATATTAGACACATCCCTCATGCAACAAATAAAAGGAAAAGTTGGCTATCCACTGCCCACCTGTAGGCATATGTCTCCTCTGTCTGTGCAGACTCTTCTGTAGGGCTTTCTGTAGATGTGGAATCCTTAAACTTATATTGCAGCCATAAAGCATACAAGTATAAATTAAGTAAAGTTATTTATGCACTTGCAGGTAGGCTAGTTCCTCCATATGACAGTTATCTGAGAGGGTTTATTCACTGTCCAGTGCAATGGAAACAAATGGACATTACAAAGTCTTATACTTTCTTTCCTTTGGAAAGTTAGAAAATGTCCACTTAAGTTAACAAGTGTTGGTGTATTATGTAAAAGTGCACAAAAGAGGAAAACACAATGTCATTACAATGAACTACACTTGGGAAAAATGTGATCAATAACTCTTTTTGAACTCTTCTTCAATACATATTTTTACATTAACATAAGTTTATCAGTTTTTACTTCCACAAGTCAAAGCAATTCATCATTGCTCAAGATTTAACAGCTGAAATGACTATACGGCCTTAATTTAATGCAGCAAAAATACAGTGTAGGCTACTAAGATCTTTTTTTTTTCTCAGCCTTTTTCTTGATTGCTTTTATAAACAGACAACCATTTATTTAACAGTGCCTTTCATAAAAGAGACTATAATATAACTAAAAATTACCATTAGAATATTTTTGTACTTCACTTTTATTTGTTCCCATATTCTAGTGTGGTGACTCTGACATTACAATGAACAAAGTAATTATGCAATTATTAAAATACAAAAATATAGGCTAATAAGTGATAAAAACATCTAACATGGCCACTTCTAACGGATTTAAATTGTCTGCTACTTTTTGCCAGCCCTCTCTCCTGGCTTTTGCAGACTTTGAGGTGTTCCCTGGCGTTTTGATTAAAACATTAAAATTCCGAATAAACTTCGACTATTAGTTCTTGCTCTGCTGAGGAGAAAAAACATAGATATAATATGAGAAAAACTGTGCGCGCTCTTTGGCCACGCTGAGCAGCCAATGGCAGCGTTGCTGATCAATGTTTCCACTATCGATACATATCCCCTTTTAAACCAGCGCGTGAACGCGCAGTTATCTCAGATAACTCAATCCAGCGATACTAATCCTATCCGGCAAGTGTGTTCGAAGAACTCAATTAGCCGGATTATGATTAGCACGATGAAATCATCTTGGATGTGTCATTTGATCTCGGATGTAATAAGCAACGTACGAAGAACGAGCCCCTGGTTGTGATTGTGCATATTATTGGCCTGCTCTACTGGGTCAAGTTGCATCCCCCAACAACAGATATGGCTAAGACAAACAAAGTACACTCTAAGCCTACCTCTAGGCTTAAGCCTGACTTTACCCGCAAGACGCTATGCCAAGCCTCTGCGAAATGTGAGGTTCCGTTTGACGGGCGCAATTTAGGCACGGATAAAAACCGCGACCAGCCCGCGGAAGGTCACCGCGGCTGCCCGGCTAGCTCAGTCGGTAGAGCATGAGACTCTTAATCTCAGGGTCGTGGGTTCGAGCCCCACGTTGGGCGTATCTATTAGTCCTCTCTCTTCCCAACGGGGTCTCGGTTTCCAGCGTGCAAACAAGCGAGTCCGTGATTTGCCGGAAAAGTCCAAGTCTGCTTTTTTTTTCTTCTCTTACCCACGGACTGGCTCGCCGCAGGTCTCTGTGGCGCTACCTGGATCAGGTTCGTCTGTCTCTGCCGCTCTATCCTCGTCCAATCGCGTCGCTCGCTGTCCAATGTGAGATTGGACGAGAGCCAATCGCATCGCCCGCTCTCCAATGTGAGATTGGACGAGAGCCAATCGCGTCGCGGCATGAGAATGGACACAGCCACTCACCGCGCTTACATCCATTGTGAGATTGGATGACGACACGGCGCTCTTCAGAAACCTCTATAACCTTATTATAACCGAACAAAGTAAGAAATAAATGTTTGTTTTTCTACTTCTGTTTGCTATATTCTTAATTGGCCATACATTAGTTACATTTTCATCCCTCACACAAAGCCGTTTTGTCGAGTGTTTCCTTTTAGCAATAACTAAGTTACTAAACTAACGTTCTGAGGAGAATTATTAATGAAATCATCCTTAAATTCATGTGAAAATACTTTATTTTTGTGAGATGTAATTAGGAGTCTTTGTTCTGTATGCTCGATCTGTCTGTCGCGATGTTTACCTGGTTTTACTATAGTAAAAGTGATTGTCGTTATAAACTGTGATCACGTGATCGGGAGTTGCGTCTAATCTTACATTTTAAACACCATTTAGTCAGCTTGAAGTTCGGTTTGAATGAAAAAACATCTTATAGTTGTAGATAACGTCATCCCTTATAATAACCATGGTTTTACCGTAGTATAAGTGTTTCTGTTTATAAACTGTGGGCCACGTCATCACGAGTTGCCTCTAATCTTACATATTAAACACCATTAAATCAGTATGAATAAATTAAACGTCATATAGTTGTGGATAAAGTCATCACATTTATAATAACCATGGTTTTATTATAGTATAACTGTTTCTGTTTATAAACTGTGGTCACACTATCATCAGTTGCCTATAATCTTGCATATTAAACACCATTTAGTCAGCTTGAAAAAATAAAACCTCATATAGTTGTGGATAAAGTCATCACATTTATAATAACCATGGTTTTACTATAGTATAAGTGTTTCTGTTTATAATCTGTGGTCACACTATCACCAGTTGCCTCTAATCTTACATATTAAACACCATTAAATCAGTATGAATAAATAAAACCACATATAGTTGTGGATAAAGTCATCACATTTATAATAACCATGGTTTTACTATAGTATAAGTGTTTCTGTTTATAATCTGTGGTCACACTATCACGAGTTGCCTCTAATCTTACATATTAAACACCATTAAATCAGTATGAATAAATAAAACGTCATATAGTTGTGGATAAAGTCATCACATTTATAATAACCATGGTTTTACTATAGTATAAGTGTTTCTGTTTATAAACTGTGGTCACACTATCATCAGTTGCCTATAATCTTACATATTAAACACCATTTAGTCAGCTTGAATAAATAAAACCACATATAGTTGTGGATAAAGTCATCACATTTATAATAACCATGGTTGTACTATAGTATAAGTGTTTTTGTTCATAAACTGTGGTCACAATATCACCAGTTGCTTATAATCTTACATATTAAACACCATTTAGTCAGCTTGAATAAATAAAACCACTTGTGGATAAAGTCATCACATTTATAATAACCATGGTTTTACTATAGTATAAGTGTTTCTGTTTATAAACTGTGGTCACACTATCACCAGTTGCTTATAATCTTACATATTAAACACCATTTAGTCAGCTTGAATAAATAAAACCTCATATAGTTGTGGATAAAGTCATCACATTTAGAATAACCATGGTTTTACTATAGTATAAGTGTTTCTGTTTATAAACTGTGGTCACACTATCACCAGTTGCCTATAATCTTACATGTTAAACAGATGTAATACATTACATTTTACATGTTTGAATTCTTTTTTTATATAGTTGTATCATTATAATTGAATGAAAACCAAAATCAGTGTAGTTGTTTAGTACTTGCAAAAATGTATTTGTTTACTAGTATTTCCCTATTATGTTTAGATGAGCACAAAGCCAAAGAGCCACAAGCCCATGGGAGATGGCGAGTGGATGGCGAGGTTAAGGGCTTTTGCCAGCTCTGGGGTTTGGCCTTCCGGAGGAGGAAATAGACCAGCCCCAAGGCAGCGGAAGTGGCATGACCTCTATCAGAAGGTAAAGCAAAGTTACCTGTATCTCATTACATTACAATGGTGCAGAAAATATCAGTAAATAAATGTTTCTTGTCTTTTCAGATTGAGAAATGTCCCATGCAGGTCCACGGACAGACCACCCTCTTTGGAGGATCCATGGCCTGCAACTGTGGATTCCACACCACTAAGGTGATGTATTTGAAAGTGACATTTAATGTCGCATCACATAAATGTTAAAATACTGTTATGCTGTTTCACTACATCTTATGCCCTTCCGGTGTTGTTTAAGCAGCCTGCCGCTGCCACTCAGTCTTCTGCTGCACCTGACACGGCTCCTGGCACAGCTGTGCCACAGTCTGAGGCTTCAGACACGGCTTCTACACCACGGACATTCCTGAGGCCCCCTCCAAGTTTGTCAATGGTGAATATTTAATCTGTAATTAATGTTTACTTAGATTAATTCTGTATTTGTTTAATGTGCTCTACGGCCCACCAACATCAAAATAATTATAGCATACTCCTGCAGACTTATCAGTCAGGCCATTCACATTTTTACACGCACACACACACACATTTTTGTTTGACTATATTAGTGAGGACATTGCATACACTTCCATTGCCTTTATGTCAGGTTAAAGATATTTTCTATCACCAAACCAACCCTTACCCCTAAACCTACCCATCACACATGTGTAAACACTAGATTTAAATAAAAATGTTTGTGTTGAAAATGTACAGTGCGGTTGTCATACAATTAACTTTGTTTCTCTTTTAAGTTCACCAAGTCACGGTTTGGTGGGTCCCAGGCGTCTTCAAAAAAGCCTAATTTAGTGGGTCGGAGAACCCCCAGCCCCTCTCCTCCACCCTCTTCAAGGACCCCCAGCCCTTCTCCTCCCAGCCCCTCTCCTCCTCCATCCTCTGTGAGGACCACCACCCCTTCTCCATTCTCTGCGAGGAGCCCAAGTCCTGCTCCATCCTCTTCAAGGACCCCCAGCCCTTCTCTTCCCAGCCCGTCTCCTCCTCCATCCTCTGTGAGGACCACCACCCCTTCTCCATCCTTTGAGAGGGCCCCATCTATGGCCTCTGTGAGGACCACCACCCCTTCTCCATTCTCTGTGAAGAGCCGAAGTCCTGCTCCATCCTCTTCAAGGACCTCCAGCCCTTCTCTTCCCAGCCCATCTCCTCCTCCATCCTCTGTGAGGACCACCACCCCTTCTCCATCCTTTGAGGGGGCCCCATCTATGGCCTCTGTGAGGACCACCACCCCTTCTCCATCCTGTATAAGGACCCCCAGTCCTGCTCCATCCTCTGTGAGTATAACAGCACCAATTTCCTTTTTTTTTTAAATTCACTTTGGTACTGCTTCACAAGTAAGGCGTACATTTTCAAAACTCCTTCCAAAACTCCAAACTGATCACACTTGTCATTCTTACAAAACCTGATCTCATGCTTTCATTCTAGTTAAACTAAATGAGAAGAGATGCAAATCAAAAGTTTTATAGTAATTCAAATCAATTCACATTTCTTTGTATTTTTTATTTATTATTATTTATTTATTATAAGTTTTACTTATAATGTATTATGTATTTACAATGCATATAGCTTCAAAGCAGCTTTACAGAAATTGTATGCGTCTAGATTACAATTAAGAGTGATCTGTTATCAGAGATGTACATATACAAATCACACAGTTATTACGCTATAGTAAGCTAATAATGTAGTAATTTAAACAATGTTTTAATTTCCACAAATGGAAATACGCTGAAATGCTTTGGGGAAAAAAGTGCACTTTTGATTATCTGTTGTATTATTAGTACTAAGAGTTTTGAAAATGTACCAATTGCTTGTGGGAATTGCACCAAAGCAATTAAAAAACACTATGCAATAAACAAATTGTCTTCCAAACAGGAGGAGCCTGGAGAAGTCATGCCAGCCCCTGCTGGGGCCTCAGCTTCATTCTGGTTGCCAGGTGAAATGAGCAAGACCATCCCTGTGCAGGACCAGAGGTGGATTGCCAACACCTTATTTCACTCTGGCAAGCTGCGGCCAGATTTGAAGCTGTGGTATGAGCCACCTGTTCCAGCCCTCATTTACCACCAGACACCAACTCCTGACCGGTTCTTCACCAATCGGTTGATGGTGTGGATGCCCTACCACCTGTGGAAGGTGAGAGTGTCCTGCCCAGATTGTGGCAAGAACCTCACGGGCTATGGTGTTCACAAGAGGGCTCGGAAGGTCCTGGACATTGACAGGTACTACCTGATGGTGACAGAGACACTCAGGTGCACTGTGTGTTCTCTGAACTACCTGTCAACGAGTCAGACTGTCCGGAACCAGCTTGACCTGCCTCACCAGAAAATGTTCCGGCTGATCCTGACCCGCAAGTGAGTAAATCAGTGTAGAAAAGATGTTGATTGTGAAGACTTAAACTACTGAATTGACCCTTCAATTAACATGTAACTAATCACAGCAACAATGTGTTTTCAGGTATGCCTGTGACATCCGTGTCATTAGGCTGCTTCGGGACCGGACGCTGGGCAACAGTCCAGCTAGATTGGTGAGGCAATTAAAAGAGAATCACGGGGAGGAATGGCTGAATCGGTTGGCACACTATCTTGGGGAGTGTGCTGACTTTGTGGATCGACCCAGCCTCTTTCCGGTGGTCTGCCAGGAGCCTCCAGAGCCCATCGACATCCCCACCAGTCGTTGGCTGCTGTCCGTATACGGCAGGGACATCCTCTGCCGTATAGACCACATCAAGGCCAGCATCACGTCGACCTTTGGCACCATCTTAAAGATGGATTCCACCAAAAAGGTAATAAATAATCTGACTCTGTAATAGACTTACATGTTCTTAAATACTTCCAGATAGACATTTTTTCTCAATTGTGCTGGCTCAATTCTCAAATGAGATTTTTCTCTCTTAAAACAATAAGTTCAGATCTCTGAATGTGTCCTTACATTTGTAAATTCCAGATCACAAAGAAGCTGGCTGGCCATGGACGGGGGACAGCACTCTGGGTGAGCTCTATTGGCAATGAGGTTGGCCAGATACTGACCAGTGTCCTGTCGGTGCAGGAGGGGCCAGGACTGGACAGGATGGTGGCTGGTGTAATGGAGCGGTACCGCCAGGCAGCCGTTCCACCCCCAGTGCTGCTGTATGTGGACTGTGGCTGCTGCATTAGTGAGGGGGCAACCAGCAAGCTGCAGTCCAGGTTTGGGCAGTGGCCAGACCTCCACATACGGCTGGACATCTGGCACTTCATGCGAAGGCTGGCCGTGGGCTGCACCACCGATGCCCATCCCCTCTACCCAACCTTCATGGGATGCCTGTCCGCCTGCATTTTTGAGTGGGATGCGGGGGACCTCAACCTGTTGCGGCTGGCCAAGAAACAGCAGCTGATGCAGGAGGGTATGCCAGCTATTACTGACCTCCTGGTGGACAGGAGCATCAGTAAAAGGGACCTTAGCCTTTACTGCCGCAGGAGGACGCGCGGTGAGGAGGACACCATACGCCTCATTGACAGGCTGCTGCAGGAGCTGGGCGGGGCAAATGGGAGGGACCTTATGGGTGTGCCGCTCCTGGATCAAGTGCGCATGGAGCTGTAGCAACAATGACATCTGCTTTTCAGATTAAGTGAATCATGTGATGGCGAACACATCGTCTGTGTCCTCAGGAAGACAGCGCTGGTTAATAATTGCCCCACGAGGACCAATTTACCAGCACCCATGTGACTCGTATCCCCCAACCTTACAGCCTCATGACATTCCGCACACACACACAAACACCATTTGTGTATAACTGAGAATACGAGAAATATATTTTCTTTTATTTTTATAATGTGTGGACATTCCTATATGCACGTGTAATAGAGGTGTGGGTTGCTAAGAGTAAAATCTTGAATTCTAAATGTTCACTGAAAGAAGGTTCCTCAATAGTGTCTTGTAAACCGACCCCGACATGGTCGTAAACTTTATGACTCCAAAGCTGCATCTTATCCAGTTCCTATGCAAGCCAACATTCCAACACATGGAACTTTTCAGGGAACTTTTCAGAGAAAACCCTTCAAATGTTTGATACGTATTCCTTTGTTTCCCAGGTGTCTTCACTTACCATAACGGAAACACTGACAATTTTATTGTGTGTTTAATCAAACTTTATTTGTGTGTAATTATGCATATAAATGTAACGTTATGTTTCCCCAATCTTTACCTGTCATAATGGATATCTATGTAATCCTCTCCATCTCACGGAGACGAATCTTGACTGCAAGGTACAATAATACTTAAATTGTTCCAGGAACTATCACATTTCTAAGTATGAATCCTTTCCCTCATAAGACATATGGTAAAAAGGGGGCGTGTTCTTCTTCACACAAAGAACTGTTTCCCGCTTCATATCAGGAGAGCTGATTCGCTCTGTCACAAAACAGGGCGTAAACAGATGTCTGTTAAAAGGACGAGACCCCCACTTCTCACTCTCTTCTCTCTTCGATCCCTGACCTCCTCCTCTACTCCCCGGCGCAGCGCTTCTCCAAGGATCATCTGAAGAAGGCCTTAGTCTTCTCTATCGAGCGAGCACATGTCCGAGTCGTAGCTGCGTCCCTTGCAACAAAGACTTTAAACCTCTCCCATCCAGGGAGATGAATCTGATTTTCCGGTAACTTTACACTCAGTGAGCCTTTTCGAACTTCGCGGCACCGGAAGACCCAGCAAAAACAGGACGCCACCCTCAGCATCAGCCTCACCCGAAAGGGCACAGAATCGCAAGTACATTGTCTGATAAAAGCTGTTTCCCGGTGTCTCGTGAACCTAGGTTTCTGTATGTAATAAGTACTAGCTTTTCCCTTCTCTATATTTCTTTCTTGCTTTCTTTCTTTCATTTTCATTTTATTCTGATCACATATTTTTCTTGTTTGTTTAAATGTTTGTTTGTTTTATTGTTTGCATTTTACGTACGTTTATATTTGTAGCTTATATAATCTCTTAGTGTGTGCCATTTTATTAATAAACCCATTTATACTTTTCACTGCCTCTGTGTTTGAAAAACCACTTTTTATGAAGTCAATGAAATCAAAGATCTTATTTAAGCTACAAGCTCGATATTAGACTACATTCAGTAGTTTTAATTTATAAACTCAGAAAGTTGGGTGTCCGTGGCCAGGACATGAAACTCTTTTGAAGTTTGTGAATACCTCTTCTTGACTGTAATGATTTTACATTTGTTTCGCTGGACGAATTAAATGTTGGTCAGATAGTTATAGAACAAGGTAATCTCGATAATTGATAAAATAAATGTACATGCGACTTATGAATTATGACCATGAGTCATAAATATTAATATTCCAAGATTCCCCATATTCTTGAGCTAATTCATATTTACCCAGAGTCGTATTCGTTACAGAGCACATTTGGCGTGTGCAGAAACGCCATGTCAAGTGCATCCAGGACTTGCCAGAAGTGCCACTCTATACTGAGGTGGGCACCACTAAAAAGGCGGGGGTCATCCTGACCCGGTATCGCTGTGCCAGAGGGTCCACATCCCTGGAATCCTTTCATTGCCACCTGAACAGGTTCATTCCAGGTTGGTGTCTCACATATATGATGTCTTAAATAACTGCTATGCATTATTCAAATTGAAAGGCAAGTCCTTTTACAGTGGTATAAATGTGTTGTTCTTCTTCAAGGAACCAGTGCCAATGCGCTGAATTTCCAGCTCTACCTCCTGGAAGGCCTGAACAGGTGGAATCAGGATCGGGGGACTGCAGCAGTGACCAGCAAGCCAGCGTCCCTTCTCACCTACGCCGGGGATATGTCTCACTGCGTCAACACCAACAGCCTGAAGGTGTTTGGCCGGGCTTTTGTGCCAACTTTCAGGGCACCTGCCAAATACACTGGTATGTCTTACCCTTATCTGGCTACATTATACTTTTAATTTGTGGGTTTTCAAATGTTCTAACTAGAGATTGATTTAATTATAAATAATTTTATTATTCCCATTAACAAAGCCAACCATACACTGAGTCTGATTACAGTTGCATTCTATCTTGACAGAATGCTTTGAATATAATTAGTCATGTATGTGTGTGCTTTTTTTTCTTTTTCATAGGAGAGCTGCTTGGTGTTGACTATCTCCTTAGCCAGACTGGACAGCCCCTGGTGGTGAACCCGGACTCAGAGGAGACAGAGAACATGCTGGAGGATGTGGACGAAGGTGTGGACGAAGAAGACGAGGGCTTCGGGGAAAACGAGACACATGACATTACTGTGTCAAGTCTCACGGATGACCCAAGCTTCTCTGTCTCCTCCTGCTTTATGCCCTCCTCTGAGTCTCTCTCCTCCTCCTCTACCTTCTCTCAGCCTGCTGCCTCATCCACCATGGCTGCTGCCCTGGCTGTTCCCTCCTGCCAGCCTGTTGCCTCAATCCTAACTGACCCCTCCTCCTCCATCCGGCCTGCTGCCTCTTCCATCCGGCCTGCTGCCTCTTCCATCCGGCCTGCTGCCTCATCCACCATGGCTGCTGCCCTGGCTGTTCCCTCCTGCCAGCCTGTTGCCTCAATCCTAACTGACCCCTCCTCCTCCACCTGGCCTGCTGCCTCTTCCACCTGGCCTGCTGCCTCTTCCACCTGGCCTGCTGCCTCCTCCACCCAGCCTGCTGCCTCTTCCACCTGGCCTGCTGCCTCCTCCACCCAGCCTGCTGCCTCTTCCACCTGGCCTGCTGCCTCCTCCACCCAGCCTGCTGCCTCTTCCATCCGGCCTGCTGCCTCCTCCACCCAGCCTGCTGCCTCTTCCATCCGGCCTGCTGCCTCCTCCACCCAGCCTGCTGCCTCATCCACCATGGCTGCTGCCCTGGCTGTTCCCTCCTACCAGCCTGTTGCCTCAACCCTCACTGCCTCCTCCTCCTCCACCCGGCTTGCTGCCTCCTCCAACCAGTCTGCTGCCTCCTCCACCCAGTCTGCTGCCTCCTCCATGCCGCAGCAAGGTGCCTCAGCATCTCCTGATGCATCTGTGGTATGTAAATACTTTGTTAAATGTGCACTGATCTATTAAATGACTGGATTGCTCGTGACGTAATAAAAATTTAAGCCACTGTGCCTCCATATTGGTATTCCCTAGAATTCCCTCACAATCAATTGAATTAATAGGAAAGCATCTGATTTTAATGTGAAAACATTACCAGTCTCCCTGTACAGTCTAATAATGCAAACATAGTAAACATTTGAATGTTTATATATTTAAAGTCTGGAATTTCCCCTGCTTATTAAAAGTTACATTCATATTCTAAGGAATATCAGATCTGCTGACGGTAAAGACACCTTACATTTTTTTATTACAAATGTCTAAATTATTGTCACCGTCTGCTGACATTTTAGAATGCAATAATCAATCCTGGCATTTATATAGACCAGTGTATATGTCTCTGTATTTTGTCCCAGTTCACTGTCCTCATATTGTTGCTCATATCTTTATTTTTTTTTCAGGCTGTGGATGACTTAGGTGTGCCCGGCCTGGATAGAGTCGACAGCCTGGCGGAGTGTCTTGTGGAGCTCAGGAACCATCCCTCTCTGGCACTCACCAACCAGCAGGTCAGGATCATTCAACTTTTTCTACTTTCCCTCTTTGACTTGTCATACATGTTTACACTTGTTTTGTTTGTTTTTCTCATTTGCTCTGTATGATATGCTCCTCTCTGCTTAGGTGAGCAATATTGTTGCTCTTTGGCAGAACCTGCTGGACTTCGACAAGCGGAGAGTTGTGTTTTCTCCCAGACACAAGAGCAGGCTGGATACTGGGAGGTTCAGGTCCCCCAAGAAGAGGCAGGAGTTCACTCCAGGGGTGGAGAGTGTCAAGAGGCACGCACTCACCACCACTGCCCCACTTGCCCAGTGGCCAGACTGTTCTCGCCTGATGGAAACTATTTTTGTCAGGCTCTGTGCCATCCACCGGAGTCCCAAGAAGAAGGGGACTGGCACAGTGTCCAGATGGGACCTCATCCTGGAGGACTACAGAAAAATCAGGCGGTGCATTCTGGGCAATGCAATAGTAATGCAGCAGACCACCATCCAGCTGGTGGACGTAAGCCACACCACCTTGGTTCAGTGGCACAACAACAGGGTGAAAAGACAGGACAATGCGGTAGTGATGCAGGGGCTGGAACTGCCTATCCGCTTGTCTGTGGCTGCTGACCCTCTGCTCCCTGCCAACGTGCGCCCCCCATCTGCGCCCCCCCAGCCAGGCCCGGCTCACCAGTACCACCTGCCCAGTAGCACTGTGGGCCAGGCACAGGTGAAGAGGAAGAGGAAGATCCCTTCAGCCCCAGTGGTTTTGGCACCAGCAGCTGAGACACCACCAACCCAGCGGCAACTCTTTCCTGCTCCACCCCCAGGCACTCAACTCCTGATGTTGACGCCAGTGGCTTCACAGGGGCCCGTCCTGGTTGCTGCTCCACAGGCTCTCAGGGTCAGCCTCTCCTCTGCCCCTTTTGCCCCTCCTGCTCCAGGTCCAGCTCCAGTTCGAAAACTGACCCGCAAAGTGCAGCACAACACGTGCAAGAAATGTGGGCAGTTCAGAACAGCAGAGACTGGGCACAGCCAGTACAAGGGCATTGTATACTGCCCCTCAGTAGAGACAGTGCCAAAGGAGCAGTGGTTGGAGGATGTAAAAAAAAGAAAATAAATCATTTATTTTTAAACTTCTCCTTGTAGTTCTCCTTGTATATAGTTCTTACTTTCCTGTTCTATTGCACTTTTTACAATACCTTTTGTACAATAAAATGAAAGTTTGGTTTTTGATCATAATTTCCTTGTTTTTTGTGTTTTCCTTTACTATAGTATCATTCAACTACAAGTTATAGTCACTCGTGAAAAAAAAGTAATGGATGCATTCAGTAATAAAATAATTGATTAGTTTTTACAATAGTTTAAAAAAAATAACTGAAGCAGAAATATAATTAAAACTATGGTATAATTTACTATAAATAATATATCTAGAATAAATTATATTAAATTATACTGTAAAATGACAGAACAGAACTAATTTATGTAATGTGTAAACCAGTTATGTGATTTTTAATGAAGAAACATAATTCACAGAATAACACAGCAATCTTAATTTCTGGCAGCAGTGGGATTCGAACCGGCAACCTTGTGATCAGCTTTACTCCCATATAAATGTATAGGAAGATACAAAAAAACTGTTTTTGCGATAATTTATGACAAATGTAGACTTTCACAAATATTGCTGTTGGGGGGACAAAGTCATAAAAAATCTCTTTCTTCTCTTTTCCTCTCCTTTTCCCTTCTTTTCTCTCTTTTTTCCTCTTTTTTCCCTCTTCCCCCTTCTTCCCTTTCTTCCCCCTTCTTCCCTTTCTTCCCCCTTCTTCCCTTTCTTCCCCCCCTCTAACAGACTATTGTTCCCCAGCTTCAATCTCAAGCTTAATGCCCGTGGGTCTGTTTGCCTGTTTGACTGAATTTTCGCGGAGTTATAGATCATTTTCGAACGCGTTTCAAACGGGAGTTTACTGACAGAGAGAAGGCAGAAATCGCATCATCTTAATTTTTCTTTATTTGTCAAAAAGCAAAACACTTTATTTTTATTGTGAGTATACAGAAAAAAAATAGAAACTGAACAGGATCGATTGATGTATTACACGGAAATGAAAGATCAAAATTAACAGAGCATTTAGTGTTTATTTTCATTGCTAAAAAAAAAAAACGAGCAAAACGAGCGGGCGCGTTTTTGGTCCCCAGAGGGTTAAAGGAGAACTCCGGTCAATTTTAACATTGAGCACATTTTTTTGTACATTTGGAGTGTTGTCAGTACAGAGAACAACGACAAAAATCGGTGTTGCCTACAACGTGTTATCCTCTTTTTAAAATTTGCAACCTGTTGACTTCAATGGGGCAAGTTTTAAACCTGCTTTTAGCCTCTTAACATCCTTGATGTGTCATTACAAGTGCACAGGTCATGTGAGTGATTCCTTCTGTGTACGCGGGTGAATCTGACTGCAGTAGATGTGAAAGAAATATATAAAAAATGATGTTTATTCAGCCAGCGCACATACCTGTATTTACATCCTGTTTCGAAGTCCACAGTAGTCGATTGTCGAGTTCACGCGCGTGATCATAGGTACTAAACCTATGTGCGTGAACTCGACAATCGATTACTGTGGACTTCGACCGAAAACAGGATGTAAATACAGGTATGTGCGCTGGCTGAATAAACATAATTTTTTATATATTTCTTTCACATCTACTGCAGTCAGATTCACCCGCGTTCACTCAGAAGGAATCACTCACATGACCTGTGCACTTGTAATGACACATCAAGGATGTTAAGAGGCTAAAAGCAGGTTTAAAACTTGCCCCATTGAAGTCAACAGGGTGCAAATTTTAAAATGAGGATAACACGGTGTAGGCAACACCGATTTTTGTCGTTGTTCTCTGTACTGACAGCACTCCAAATGTACAAAAAAATGAGCTCAATGTTAAAATTGACCGGAGTTCTCCTTTAACACTACAAAGATAGTTCACCTATCAAAATAAACCACATAACAAGGTGTATCAATGCGCATTTCCCGCCAATCCTGTTTAAACTACCACACACAGTTTTTTTTATAGAACATTGTCGTGAGATGGAGGTGCACAAGAGAACAACAGAGTGTGAAATAGCTGCTCACTTAAATGATCTTGCTCGCCTCAATCTGCTCAATCCTGGTGATGTCAGCGTCGCGTCTAGTGTGGACAGACAAATTATTTGTCGCTGGAATCTTATCGCATCTGGTTAGGACACGGTGTTAGTATTTGGAAAGAAGAGAAGCATGGATGGGACATAATCTAGACTAGTTATTATTATTTTTGCAAGTTTGTTGTTATAGGCCTACAAGTTTTAACAGGTCTTACTGTGCGTTCACACCGGACGTGAATAGCACGTCAAATTCGCGCCTGCCGCGTCTAGTTATACGCTTGACCACTTTGTGTTAATTCGCGCGTCAAGAGCAAAATTGACGCGCGTAAATTTCGCTTCAAACTTTTGTTTTTACGCGCGTCAATTTCGCTCTTGACGCGCGAATTAACAGAATTTCGTCAGAGGCGAAATCCGGAGGCGAAAGTTTCGAAACCCGTTGGCGGCCATCTTTTTTAGATGTTTATCTAGCATTAGCATTAGCATTATTCGAGAGAGTCACCGCTCGTATATGCTCTGGAGAGCAGAAACAGCTGCGTAGGGGACATCGTCGCTGTACTCGGGTCCACCAGACCCTCCGGAGGGTTTCAGGAGTTTCACAATTTGCTCCAGGAGCTAGGTTTGGTGGACCTAATGGTGAGGACGCTGACGAGGACAGCTTAGGCCGTATAAGGCCTCGGCCTCAAGTGGTCGCTGCCTGACGAGCCCGCGCTGTACAGCCCGGCGCGAGGTTCACCCTCGCCGGCACCCACCTAATCTGTCATTTATTTTTGTTTTGATAATAAATGGAGCCAGCCTCCAAAAGTTAAACCTGTCCTGTGATTTTTTTTTTTTATACACTAAATTGTGTTTGTTGTCTTTACATTAGATTAATAATTTTTCATATAATCTAGAATAGATATGGAATAAATAGCATTCAATACAAAATGAGTATCTCTCATATATTGAAATCGAGTTTTTATGTGAAAGATTTGCTTTGTTGTGCATTTTAGTCATATTACAAAATAATTTATTGAGGCCAAACATAAAATAACATTATAAACTGTCACTTTACCATGTGACAGCAGCAAGCAGGCTCCTGATTGGTTAACGCGGCGCGAATTGACGCAGAAGTTCAGATTTTTCAACTCGGGCGGCAGACACGAATTTGCGTCATACGCGTGAATGCACAAAAAGCACTAATAAAATCATTTGCGCGTAACATGCTTAACGCACCAGATGCTCAATTCGCGCGAACTTGACGCGCGAATGAGGCGTATTCGCGTCAACTGCGCCGCGCTCTACGCCTCATTCGTGCCGCAGGAATTTTTTACACGCGTAACGCGTCTTTGCATTGACTTAACATTGAAATCACTCGCGCCTGACGCGCTATTCGCGTCCGGTGTTAACGCACCATTAGGCGTACTGTCCAGGTGAAATAGCCTATTTGCTAGATGCATTGTCAGGGTTGAGGAATTAGGAGTGCATGTCTAGTTTAGCTGTTTTGAAAACATTTAATATAGTCTAACAGTTATTTATTCTTTCTTTCTTATTTCAGATGATGACCATCCCATTATTGAAGATATAGCACAGGTACTACCACCTACACCAGCTGCAGTTCAAGATGATGATGTAGATGACGTGAACAAAAAGTGTCAGCCTCCTAATGCACTTAAGAAAGATGACAATGTGTATGTTGTGCATTTCATTATTAACTATGCTGAAACTCATGGCATTCTTCTTCATGGGAGGGTACCAGGCTTTTGGAGAAGTGATTTGAAACTGCTGCCAACTAACTGTACAAAGGCAATGGTGTACTCTGATTACTGTGTGGCAAACCGGCGTGTGGTCTCACTTGTTACATTTTGTCATATCTGGCGGGAGGTGGCGCCATTTGTTGTCACAATACGGCCAGCAACTGACAGCAAATATCAACTAGAAAAAAAAGTTTAAAACAAACTTTAAGTTGGCTTGAGAAAGCCAAACCAGAGAGTTTGAAGAAGTTTAAAGTAGTTTGATGTTTAAAGTAGTTTAAAGTTTGATAGATAGATTAGTTAGAAAGAAGGAATAGTTAGAAAGAAAGAAAGAAAAGTATTAGTTAGAAAGAAAAAGAAAGATTAGTTAGAAAGATAGATAAATAATAGATAGATAGATTAGTCTAAATTAAATTCAGTTAGAAAGAAAGATTAGTTAGAAAGAAAGAAAGAAAGAAAGAAAGAAAGAAAGAAAGAAAAAGATAGAAAGAAATATTAGTTAGAAAGAAAGAAATATTAGTTAGAAAGAAATGAAGATTGGAAAGAAAAAGAAAGAAAGAAACGAAGATTAGTTAGAAAGTAAGAAAGAATATTTAGAAAGAAAGAAAGATTAATAAGAAAGAAAAAGATTAGTTAGAAAGAAAGAAAGAAAGATTACGTAGGAAGAAAGAAAGATTTAGTTAGAAAGAAAGAAAGAATAGTTAGAAATAAAGAAAGAAAAAAGAAAGATTAGTTAGAAAGATAGAAAAAGAATGAAAGATTAGGTAGAAAGAAAGAAAGATTAGTTAGAAAGAAAATTTATAAAGAAAAAAAGATTAGTTAGAAACAAAGAAAGAAAAGTTAGAAAGAAATAATAGTTATAAAGAAATAATAGTTATAAAGAAAGAAAAGTTATAAAGAAGGAAAGAAAATATTAGTTAGAAAGACAGAAAGAAAAATAAGTTACAGTTTTTTACAATCACTTTGTTACTATTTTCAGAACCTTGATGTCATTTTTCACAACTCTAGACACAAAACTCACAACCAATGATCAAAATGCACATTTTTCAAAACTCTAACTCTTTTCTCAATTGCTTGGATAGATGATAAAACTTAGATCATTTGTTCATTCAACAAAAATCACCTGTTCAATATGACACAACTTAACATCAAAGTACTACTATTTCAAAAGGCAATTCACACATTACATTTCAAATGAGTGTCTATTCATTTCCTTACAATGATCTAACTATCAATTGATACAACTGCTCAAAATGATAAGTAACTGTTGCATTACTCTTAATGCCCGAATGTTTTTTCCAAGATGTTTGGCTAATGAAAACATTCATTGTGATGTAGATGAGAACCTGTGGCCAAATCCACAACACAGAGTTGATGACAATGTAGAAGTACAGTAATCACTCCTGTTTTGTTTCTTACAGTACAAGCAAGTTGAGGAACACTGCATTTGATGTTTTACAGTTCTGTCTTTTCTTTTCTATTTCATAGCTAATTATTTTTGCTTTGATTCAAATAAACCTATGTTGTGATTGTACTGTAGTGTTTTGCATCAATATATTACAAACTTTGTTCAATGATTCCACTGTGTCTGTAGTATTCTCTCAACTACTGCAGTACTTTTACAGAGATGTATTTACTGTACATGTAGTACCATAATGAAACCTGTATCACCTATTTTGTTCTACAATATTTAATGATTGTACGAAAAATGACACAGTGAAACTATCGGTTGCTTGTGTGTGGGTGATCTATAGTTATGCTTCAATGGTATTTCACAATAGATTTGTTTTTTGAACCAATGATTGTACAAGTGCAAGATTTCTTTAAAGATGTGAATGCACAATGCAATGTTTTGAACATTAGAAAGCCTGTGATACAAGTGATAACCGTTTTGTGTCTAGAGTTTTGAAAAATGACATCAAGGTTCTGAAAATAGTAGCAAAGGGATTGTAAAAAAAACTGTATAAAGAGATAGATAGATAGATAGATAGATAGATAGATAGATAGATAGATAGATAGATATGTAAGAAAGACACACTAGGTAGAAAGAAAGAAAGAAAGAAAGAAAGAAAGAAAGAAAGAAAGAAAGAAAGAAAGAAAGAAAGAAAGAAAGAAAGAAAGATTAGTCAGAAAGAAAGAGAAACATTAGTTAAAAAGAAAGGAAAAAGAAAGAAAGATTAGTTAGAAAGAAAGAAAGAAAAAGAAAGAAAGATTAGTTAGAAAGAGATTAATTAGAAAGAAAGAAAGATTAGTTAGAAAGAAAGAAAAAAGAAAGAAAGATTAGTTAGAAAAAGAAAAAAGAAAGAAAGATTAGTTAGAAAGAAAGAAAGATTAGTTAGAAAGAAATAAAAAATAGATTAGAAATAAAACGCAGTGTAAATCTGGACAAAAATCCAACAATCAAAAGCATAATTGAAGCCTACAACGCAAAGAAATATAGAATAATCTCTACAATTTATGGACATATAATGGAGGCAAGAGGGAATACAACGATGTATGTAAAACTGAAGTGGCAGAGAGAGTTGGGAGTGAACATATCTGATGATGAATGGTCATATATTTGGAAAACACAGCAATCAACAACATCATCACGTGTCTGGAGATTACATTGCTGGAAAAATTTAATTAGATTTTTTATAACACCCAAAATTAAGAATAAACATACTTCATTACCACAGCCATGTTGGAGAAGCTGTGGAGATGTAAACGTGAATCATTCGCATGTGTTCTGGGTCTGTCCTAAGATTGCAAAATTTTGGGAAGATGTTCACTTAGCTATAGGCAAAGTTCTGGGTTATGCTGTACCCAAGTCCTGTACATTATTATATCTTGGTGTCATTACGGGAAATGTGTTGAAAGAAGATAGATATATATTGAAAATTATGTTTGCAGCCTGTAAAAAGGCAATTACAAGAAAATGGTACAAGATTGACCCACCATTACAGGACGATTGGATGACAGTTATGGACGAATTACATATTATGGAACAACTGACCTACAGAATAAGGACTCAAGAGGATCAATACTGCCAAAAGTGGGAGAAATTGACTGAATACTTAAAATCGACAGAACAAAGACCATCACATTGACATTGAAAAAGGATCAAACTGTAGAAACATGGTGATCCAACATGTTCTTTTTCATTCCTTTGTTTGTCTGTTTTTTTTTTGTTACCACCTACCCCCTGTATAATGTTTAAAGAAAATCAATAAAAAGAAAGTATCAAAAAAAAATAGATTAGATAGATAGAAAGAAGGATTAGTCAGAAAGAAAGAAAGAAACATTAGTTAGAAAGAAAGAAAGATTAGTTAGAAAGAAAGAAAAAAGAAAGAAAGATTAGTTAGAAAGATTAGTTAGAAAGAAAGATTAATTAGAAAGAAAGACAGATTAGTTAGAAAGAAACATCCTTACATTGTATCTTACATTATCATTATTTTATTGTGCTACGATATACATTTCGTTAATAATCTCTATTTCTAACGATTTCACGATTGTGGATAAATCATATAAGTTACGGCAAATCATATCGCAACATTCAAATCGTGCTGTTGCTGAAACAGAGAGAGCAAATAGTAGGAATAGGTGTGGAGCTGCTTCATAACAGTCTTTTCAACCTGTTATCCAAAACGTTTAAATTATAATATAAGGACTGATTTATTGTTCAAATATAAAAACTGATGTCCACGGTAGCAAACTAAATAGAAATCACCTTTTGAAAATGGCGCTTAAAATAACGACTGTGTTGATAATTTTTTCGCCACTAGGTTGTGCCAAATGACTGAAAATGTGTTTTTCATTGAATCTTGAACCTTGAATCTTTCAAGAGAATGCAGTACTGTTATGGATGATACTTCTGAAATATATATATTTTTTTGTGTGTGTAATCTTATCTTATACATCATGTCTGTATAGCTAAGTGCATGATTCAATGGTTGTCCATGGTGTAGGCTACTCATGTTTAAAGAAAAGGAAAATCGCAATACATATCAATATTGATTAGCAATTCTTAAAAAATAGCAATACAATATATATCGAGTCAGCACCAAGTACCGTGATAGTGTCGAATCTGGAGATAGGACTATCGTCCCAGCCCTAATTCTCTCACGATTCAGAATGCAAACTAAACCAAATAACATGTAGTTCATTTGAGATTCTGGCAAAATACAACTGGCTGTGTATTTAAAAATGTGTAATTAGGCTATATTGAACCAATTACTTAAAGCTATAGTAGGTAATGTTGGAGAGCTAGCAAGAATTGAAAGCGGCACCTCTTCTAAGCTCCACCCCCTCCCGTCAGTACTCCGTCCAAAGCTACGCCCCCACAAACATGAACGCGCATCCACAGTCGGAGTCTACAAAACACATATGCCACATCACCACAGTTGTCCCGTTTATAAGCAATATATTAACGTCATTTTATCACAATTATAATGCAGACACTTGCGACTATGGCTGTGCAATATGTTCAAAATGTCATGTCCTAAAAGTCAGATAAGCAGTATGTACCTACGACCTGTAACGCAACTGGCTTACACCGACAGAGAAGCTAATGTTAGTGTGACGATCACACAAGTACTGTAATTGTACTTTAGGTATATTCAAAATTATTGGTTTCATTTTGAATATGTTATTGTGTTATTTTAGAAAAAGAAACATTCGGAAGGGTTTTATTTTAATGTGATTCCTTGTAAAAAAAATATAAGAGAGAAGTGTGCAATGCTACTCCTGACCGTTAGGGGCAGAGTCGAGCGATGGGTGTTAAGCTGTGCGAGTCGTGAGTTTTTCATTACTCCAGAGAGCTTGAACGTGACACACTGTCTCCTCGTTTCTCTCCTGTGTGTTACAGGTGGGTAAATGTGTAAAAACACTTTAAAGTTGAATTTAACCATGCTGAAATGTGTTTAGAATATAAGTGAATTGTTTTAGAGAAGTGATGTTCGTCAGATGTTGTTTTTGAGTTTGATTTAAGCGAGAGAGAAAAGCTCGACCGATTAGCGGCCTACTGAAAACGCACATGTAACGTTTGTGAGCGCGTCAGTTAAAAATATAATTTTTCCTTATACAAATGCACATGAAGGTATTCTGTCAGCTCTAAAGGTTAATAAATATTGTTTAATGTACTATATATGTGGGTTGAATGTCAATTGATAATGATTAATGTGTAAAATAAGGTTTAAAGTTATATTTGAAGTATATTAATAATTCTGAGAGTGATTTGCAGCATCGTATTAATGTGATACTGGTAAAATATTGTGAATAGAAATGTTTAATCATTTATGAGAAGTAATTGAGGTATATTTCTATGGTTTTTGTATTTCTTTTTTGATGAATAGTGTGAAATATAAAAATACAGAGTCAGTGAACAAGAATGTGAAATTGAGAAGTTTATTTTATTGCAGATTGTGAATTGACATGAACATTGAAAGTCATTATAATGTTAAGAAGACATTGAAAATGTGATATGTGAAGCATAATGTGACTCTGAGAAACAAAGATTTGTTTAATGAACATATTGTGAATAAATTACTCCAGAGAGCTTGAACGTGACACACTGTCTCCTCGTTTCTCTCCTGTGTGTTACAGGAGAATAATCTGTCCCTTTCGGGTGCCGTCGCCACGGTACCCGTTACATTAGCATTGGGCTAATACTAGCTACAAAAGTAGCTACGTTGCCTAACGTAACATATATCATGGAAATAACAAATCCCCCCGAAGCAAAACAAATAATTACCTGTCCAGCAGAAAGACCGCAACCTCGGCATCGCTTTTCAGGCCCTTCAGCTCCCTCAGTTGTCTCCACCGTTCAAATGCTGCACCAATGTTGACGCGAGTTTGTCCTCTGGCTTTATCCAGTGCCTGTTTCGTTGCAGCCTTTTCTGCCTCCTTTTTTTAGGCTTTTTATCAGGGCGAGCAGTTACCAGCAAAGCTGGCATTGGTAGTTTTTGCTGCATTTTCTCTTCCATTGTGCCGCAAACTCCTGCTTACTCGGTGTAGTGAGCTGAATATTTCCGGGAACGGTGACATGTGATGAGTGCACGCAGGGCAGCGCACGCAGTGGGGCTCGGGCACGAGACATGAAGGCATCTGATTGGTTCTTTACATTCGCACCGAGTGGCAGTGATTGGTCAGAGTTTTTACTGTCCTGCAGCTGCTACAGAGGTCTGATTGTTTTCATTCCTTTTTCTGAACACATAATGTATTGACTACTCTCAGGATGGAAGGACCATTTCACCCAGTATAAAAAAAAGTGTTTCTGAACAGGATTACCTACTATAGCTTTAAAAATTCAGTTTGGATATATTTTTTTAATGACTCTCTCAAATACTTCAATTGTTTCATTACTGGATGAATCACTGAAACGTCATTGATTGAAAAATATTTGAAACATAACTAATTTCAATATTGACTTAAATATTTATGATTATGATATTGGCCATATCAATCACCCCTAACTTTTACTTTTGCATTTTAACTAATGGACTGGTTAATGTAACTTAAAACAGTTTGATTTTTGTAGTAAAAAGTTATTGATAATACATTTTGGTGATGACAGATTATGACAAAGTATATAATAATAACAACAATACATTTTGGGGATTGATTATTATCTGCCTTAATATGTAAACCATACATTGTCTGCAAAGCAAAGCTGCAAAGCTGTTTTGTAATCTACAGATTTAACCAAAAACTTTCTGTATATTCAAGCTGATAATCAATGCAGAAATTGACCCAACCAAATACAAAGAGGAACACAAGGGAATTTAATGCAAACTGTTTAAAGTTGCTTGTATGCTGTTATATTTAGGGGCTCAAACATGTAGTGCCAAAAGCCTATTGTAATTGTAAGTATTTTTATGATTATTTTTATTATTTTGCTGTAAAACTGAGGGTGCAGACCAAACCGTAGGAGCTAGACACTCGAAACTTGGCCAGATTGTAGGTACCAATATGGTGATAAGTAGACAGAGTATCGCCCCAATCGACCAGACTGTCTGGTCCAGACAGTACAATTTTCTGGACTCTCTAGGTCAATAATTATCAAAGTAAAGTTGAACTTAAGCATTTGGCTAGCTATAACAGGGTTATTTTGAAAATGGGTGTGGCCAAGTGCATGCCAAAGCCTATTACTCTTATACGAAAAGTCAGAACTTACACGAAAATAGTTTGGCACAGGCAAGATCATTACAGATCTTATAAACACTTGATTTTTCAGAAGTAATGTAATCTTCATCGTTCACAATTTGAAGGAATTGTAGTTGTGGCTATACAATGCTAGCCTAGAAATCTAGACGCACCCTAGAGACAGCAACATTTATTTTGCAGCCAGGGTAGTCTAGCAACTCTCCGTTGACTTTCGAGCTGGAAAAACCAAAATTAGGTCAGGCCAATCACATCGTGTATAGAGTAGGCGGGGCGGGCTTAACATAATGACGACAGAGTTGCGACGGTTCCCTGCTACTTGAAAACAAAGAATGGCTGCTGCTGCTGGAGAACAGTCTTTCGAATCGGCTTTGGCCGCGACTCTGGAGGACTTGGAGTTAAGTTTTTCTTTGAGAAAAGAACAAAGAACGGCACTTAAGTCATTCTTAAAAAAGGAAGATGTGTTTGTAGTTTGGCAAAAGTTGAATCTATCAACTAACGTTAGCTCCGCTGTTGGGAAAACACTCTGGTTGGTTGAAGCACTGTCCTATTGCGTGCAGAGGGAATTTGAAAGACAGCCGTTTATCACGCCCCTCGGATTGAGCCGTGTCTATGGTGAGTTGCCAGACCTAACATCTTGATGTAGGTCTGGCTTGCCAGGCTAATACTATGCTAGTAGAGCAGTGTTTTACAAATTAACCAAGACAACAGCAATGATTGTAGCACAAAGAAAGATTACAACTAAAATTTTGGAAGGTTACAGCAGTCAAAAGGTAGTAGGAAGTGTAGAGCCCCTTGCTTTGAATGACTTCAGCAAATCTGCGGCCACTGGACATCACTAGTCTCTCACACTGCTGCAGTGACCTTGGTCCACACTTCTTCCAGTCTCTTCCACAGTTGGGTGACTGCAGTGGGTTTTTTAGACATAACTTTATCACCAATGGTTTTCCAGAGATTTTCAGTCAGGTGTAGACCAGGACTTGAAATGGGCTGGCCATTTCATTATTTCAGTGTTTTCAGCTTCAAATAGTTGCTTTGGCTTTTTTTCCTCCTCTGTCCACACAACATGCTAGGTTAGTCTAGTCTTTAGATAAGGCCTTAAAGTGCTTGAACCCCAATGATTGCTGATTTGATTTTGATTTGACACAGCTATATTTGATTTTTGTCTATGATTTTTATTTGTCCATTGATACAGGGCATCTGCACTTATAATGGAACTGGGTCGACTTCTTAGGGACCAAACAGGAGTGCAAGAAGGACCGTCAACAGCACCCTCAAGCATACCCGCTGGACAGATGGGACTGACTGGAGCGACTACCGGACTGACTTCTGAACTGACTACTGATCTGACAGGACCGACTGCTGTACAGATGGGATTGACTGGATCGACTGCCGGACTGACTGGACCGACTGCTGTACAGATGGGATTGACTGGACCGACTGCCGGACTGACTGGACCGACTGCTGTACAGATGGGATTGACTGGACCGACTGCCGGACTGACTACTGGACTGATGGGGTCAGCTGCTGGATCTTTCACTGCTTTGTCCTCAGCACCAACAGTTGTGCCTCCAACTGTTCGGCTCCCATTTCCCTCCCTGTGTCAGTTTTCAGCTAACCGACCAAACAAGGTCACGGCATCTTTGAGCAGACTGTTTCAGCCGTATGGTAAAGGTTCAAAAAATAATAATAATGCCACCCAGCCATGGGAGCACACATTTTTTTGCTGTGCTATAGTGAATACAAAACAAATTCCCAGTGTTGAGGAAAGTACGTGCCTCCAGGCAAACGGGCTTGGCAAAAAAAAAGTACGATTTTGTGATGTGCAATGCACACCACAAGAGTTTATTATGATAATTGAGGAGTCTTTCCCTCTACTGAAGCATGCTGGAGGCTTCAAACTGATGCGTTGCTGCAGGAGCAGACTGCTTATGGACATAGCTATGCCACCAGAGGGCTATTCAGTAATCTATTTAAAGGAAAGAAGCAGTCTAAACAAAGCTGTGGCTTACATTGTCCCACTGCAATGTGATCTCCCCCTAAATGGGAATAATCAAAAGGTAAGCTATATCAGTTACTTCTTTGTGTATATTATGTATATGTTCTCCCTTATATTCTCTGTGTGATTTGCATTTTAGGATGACAGTGTGAGAGAGGGGGAATCTTTGCAGCAAACGTGTGAACTGCAAACAACAAGTGGCATTGCATGTTCTTGAAAGCCACAAAGCACACTGCATCACCAGGTAAGCTACTGTCAGTCTTTTACTATTTTCACAATAGAGAAAGGCTAACATCAAGGCAAACTCAGACCTATTGGTAAATACTTTTCAAATATCACCATGCAAAATGTATAGCAATTCACTAGCAACCATTTATTGCATTATAGCAAACGTTTAGCAGCATGAAAAGGCTAGATGTCAGTACCAGGACATAATGCTGACTGTCTGTTGGCTCTCATGCAATAACACTTAATGCCCCTAGTAACTAATGACTTTAGCTACAGCAGGTCACACATTTTCCTCAGACATATTATGTAGTTATCACTATTTAGACTAATTTACATTTATTCATTTAGCAGACGCTTTTATCCAAAGCGACTTACAAATGAGAACAATAGAAGCAGTTAAACTAACAGTAGGACAATACGCAAGTGCTATGACCCTTCTCAGTTTAATCTAACATTGTTTTTTTTTTACCTGAGACCTGAAACCTGAGACTCACATGTTTCTCACTCCTTAAAGGGATAGTTCACCCCACAATGGAAATGTTGTCATACTCAACCTCAAATCTGTGTGTGTTTCTTTCATCTGTTTAACACAGAAGTTATTTTGAAGAATGTTGGTTACTAGACAGTTGATGGACCCCATAGTAGGAAATAAAATACTATGGAAGTCAATGGGGACCATCAACTGTGCATTCTGGGTGAACAATCCTTATAACTTGCAAGATGTATATTTATTTCTAAATAAATAAATGGATATAGTGATGTTGACTTATTTTGTTTTTGCATTACAGCATTGCTGCAAAGGACAGACTCCACCAGTATGTAAGTGAAAATTCTCAATTGACTTTGTATTAATGTCATTATATTAACATAACACTGTTACATAAAGCATAAAGTATTGTATCTATTTTTCATCACCCGGTTCTTGTGTTGTTATCATCTCCAACATCACACTGCTGAGTTTGCAGTTAGCATTAAATTTGTTGATTAAATTTGTCTAAAGCTAATTCCAGTATATAGTCGTGTAGGTGTGCCATCAAAGTTTTGTCTTGAATTGGAGTTGTATTTTAAGGAAATGTTGCACTTCTAAGACCCCAGTTAATTAATGACACTTAAGGTGATCTTTCAATTGAAAATGTATCAAATGATGTCTGTTTGGAGAGTTTTTCTCAAAAATTTTTAGGTAAATTTCCATCTACATTATTCTCTGTTTGGTTGGTTTAACAATGTCTAAAATTTACTTCAAAGTGTGATCATTTTTCTTCTGTCAATAGTTCTCCAGATACTCTGAGGTACAACACATGGTCAATGAGGATTTCCCTGATGTTAACACATCAAATCACATTCAACTGCTGGCATGGTAAGACCAATGTCTGTTAAACTTTTTTTCAATGATGAATGTGTTTGCGATGGCCTCTAATAGAGTTTCACGAGTTCACACTTACATCAATTAAACAGAGTAACACAATTATGCGTATTTGGCGTGCTGTCCGCTGGGGAGGGCTCTGCCCATATGGAAAAGGTTTGCTAAAAACACCTGTGATTCTTATATGTTCCAACAGAATATTGTAAGGGACATATATGCTGCAAAAACCACATATATAAATTGCATAATATGAATGTATTTTTAATTATATTATGTCATATATGTCCTACATACAACTAAAGCCATATATATTTTCATGATGTAAAAACATAGGAAAATAATGCTAATTTAATATGAATGTCCAGCATGGATGTGTATAAAACACAGTGCAGTTTACCAATCAGTATAAGGCTGTACTTCACTCACGCTTGTTCTTATCTTGTCCTAAGTCAAGCCCTATGCCTGTAGTCAATCATGGTTATATACTGTATAATCAGCCTTAGATGAAACACAACATTTAAACCACACACACAAGCACACATTTTAATTACAAAATTACTTATTAGAGTGTATTCTACAAGATACAGTTGCATATTTCACATATCAATAGTTTTCATTTTAAATCCTGCATCACCAGATTTCATTTTCATTTGCGACAATTTCTTTAAACTTTATCACAGTACTACTATGGTATACAACAGTTCTATTCTTAACCTACAAACACAAAACTTTCCTAAATGTCGAAGCAATTCTTATGCTTATCACTCTAAAAAATAATTCAGTGGCTTAGTAAATATCACAGTAATAATTAACTTTATTAACTTAATAAAATCTCTGAATATCATTTACTTGATAGTTTGAGTTGAACATACCGGAATAATTGACTAAAACGCCAACAATTAATTTTGTCTGAAATTTACAGTTATATCTAAGTTTGAAGTTTTTCACTAAAATAATTTAGTATTTGACAAACCAATTATTTATTTTGTGTATTTAAAATACACTTAGCTAATATATTTGTGAAATTTCCATCACAATATTTGAGAATGGATAATTAAACTAATCTGTTTCAAGAACCACAAATATTACTTAAATAAAATCAATATTATTAATATTTAACACGCATAAGAAATTAAGTTTACTCAATTAAAACAACGCACCCCTCCCCCATCCTCTGACATGAAGACAACTCAACGGTTGAGTGAGCGCGCGCTGTTTGAAATTGCGCAGTGTCACCGCAACAGTTTTACAACAGTTTTACCCGTGCATGCGAAGTTTCACCACAACAGTTTTACCCGCGCATGCCTGGTATAACATGTACACACTTAATTGTTCGTTGTGCGTTGTGCAGCGTTTTGTCGGGGCTGAACGCAGCCCTGGGGCACGTTCAAGTTCAAAACGGTGTGCAACGTTTTGCTACGGTTTCCGGGTTGAACGCAAGGGGCAACATTCTCATCTGAAAAATGAAGCCTACCCGGAAGTGCGAAAAACTGCAATACATTGAAAATCCACTAGAGGGAGGTCCCAAAAGGGAGCAAATCTCCATAGCCCCCATGTTAAAATGTCAGTTTTCACAGCATAAATTCATGTTTTTACAGGTTGGTCCCATGGACTTTTATTGTATTTTTCGATAGCTTCCGAGTGCCTGACAACTGTGAGGGGGGTGAATTGTTTTCTAACTCGTTAGTTTAGATCGTATTTAGATATAAAATGTATGACAATAAGGGCGTGGTTAACTTTGATTGACAGCTTGATTGACAGCTTAGGCTGCGCCACGGAGAATGACAACATAAGAAGCGCCATTTTTTAATACAGTTGACATAATACTACTGTTTCTGTATCATGAAATGGAGTTTTTCAGGCGAGAATGTAGTTGTTTAAAGCTCAAATCTGTGGTTTATTTAAAGATTTATGAAAATTGTTTCCAGTTGATCCAGCGATGACCGGGCGCTCTGCGTTCATGTACCCCGCCTGGAGCAGCCTTTCCTCGGCTAGTCGTTCTGAGGTTTGCCACCAATGCCGCGGACTCTGGCGTCTCTGTAGTGGTTAAACATGAGATATAATTCGTCTTGTGTATATCTAATGGGCGATTTTTGGTCTCGTGAATCTATAATTTTTTCCCTGGGAAATCGTTTTGGCTGAGGGGAAGTTTCATAACTTTATAAGCTATTTAACTTTACCGATGTATGGTTAGACTAGAGCGCTGACTTTGTATGTTTGACTGAATTGTTTGCTTTATTTGTATAGCTTCTTATACCTTTTACTTATACTTTTATAATGGCTAATATTGATAAAACAGAAATTTAACAAAAAGAGACTGGGTTGATTTTTGTCATTTTAATACAACGAAGATGATCTGTAATGTTCTTTACTGCAAAATCTGTTGTTTAGTACAAATGCACATATTGCCTGGACCATAAAATGTTTCATATTTTTATATTATATTTAAAATGAAAAGAGGCAGGTTTGTGTTTTATATTTAGTTTTTTCATAAATAGGCAAATGTTATGTGCAGGTGAATATAATCAATATGCGTTGCCTGAACCACATTTGTGTGGCTATAATGTTTAAGATTTCTTTAAATGAAAACGAAAAGAGTTCGTATGGTGTTTTACAACATATTTCGTTGCCTAAAATATACACAGAGATAACCGGAGTAGCAGAGCGAGCTGAGTGACGCACGCTGCGTCAGAAGGTGGGCGGGGTTAGGATTTCCCAAGATTTTCCAAGATGGCGCCGCCCATACCCCCCATAAACGGCTTCAAACCCGTTCTTCAGAAAGTCTATGGGTGACGTCACAGACGCTTTGTCCATATTTTTTACAGTCTATGGTTGAACGTCATGTTTCCTGGAAACGGCATGCACCGGTGTGCAACGGGGTTTGAGATACGTTTTCTCTTGTTTGGTGGGTGTGTCAGAACTGCAGTCCAATCAGCAGCAACATGTATATAAAGCACGTGGTATTAAAGTGAACTGGCACAATGGGTTCAAGAAAAGTAATTTACAAATGTGTTTGATGCAGCTCGGTATACGCAAAAACTGAGGATATTAGAAGACGTTTTATTGTAAAAAATATAGGATATCAACATAATGATGTAATTGTTTATATTTTTAGCTTCATTGCAAGTGTATTGGTATAGAAATAAACAATGGTAATTAAGTGCTTTTCCTAAAAATGAGAAAGAAAATACAAGGAATTAAAACAGTATGACCTACAAATAAAGTCAGTATGTGAGGCTAAATAGATGTGTTTTAGTCTGAATTAGGTAAGATGTATGCTTCCATTTCAGTTTCAGCAATCCCTTCACTCGATTGGGATGTTCTCTTTTGTTCTGGGCGGCAAGTGCAGTAACTGTAACATCGGGCATATTTCGTAGTATTAAACACATATTTATAGGCTACCGACTTCATGAGGCTCAGAAAATTCTTCACAAAGAACACAAAGAATGGCCTTCTCAGCTGCCATAGTTGCAACTCTTGCGTCATCAGAACAGTGTGTTCAACGCATCACCGTTTCTGTTTAAAAAGCATTGTGCAACGTTTTGTCGGGGCTGAACGCAGCCCTGGGGCACGTTCAAGTTCAAAACGGTGCGCAACGTTTTGCTACGGTTTCCAGGTTGAACGTCATGTTTCCTGGAAACGGCGTGCACCGGTGTGCAACGGGGTTTGAGATACGTTTTCTCTTGTTGGGTGGGTGTGTCAGAACTGCAGTCCAATCAGCAGCAACATGTATATAAAGCACGCCGTTTAAAGTGAACTTGCACAATGGGTTCAAGGAAAGTAATTTACAAATGTGTTCGATGCAGCAAGGTATAAGCAACAACTGAGGATATTAGAAGACATGTTTGTCGTTTTATTGTAAAAATATAGGATATCAACATAATGATGTAGTTGTTTATATTTTTAGCTTCATTGCAAGTGTATGACATTTGGTATATAAATAAACAATGGTAATTAAGTGCTTTTCCTAAAAATGAGAAAGAAAATACAGGGTATTAAAACAGTATGAACTACAAATAAAGTCAGCATGTGAGTCTAAATAGATGTGTTTTAGTCTGAATTAGGTAAGATGTGTGCTTCCATTTCAGTTTCAGCAATCCCTTCACTCGATTGGGATGTTCTCTTTTGTTCTGGGCGGCAAGTGCAGTAACTGTAACATCGGGCATATTTTGTAGTATTAAACACATATTTATACCGACTTCATCAGGCTCAGAAAATTCTTAACAAAGAACACAAAGAATGGCCTTCTCAGCTGCCATAGTTGCAACTCTTGCGTCATCAAAACAGTGTGTTCAACGCATCACCGTTTCTGTTTAAAAAACGTTGTGCAACGTTTTGTCGGGGCTGAACACAACCCTGGTATAACACACAAACTTCCGAATAGACATTCAAAGATGAACTATTAGTCTAAGTCAATATAAGTCTAATAATTCTTAAAAGTTAATTCAATCTGCCTGAGGTTAATGTGTAAACTTGAACACAGATTAAACAAATGACTTGAACACAAAATATTTATAATAATTTCAAATATTTTATTAATTTTGGAGACATTACCAAGAATACATTTTAATAATTCAATTCAATTCAATTACCAGACAGACAGACTGATACAGACATACTGATACAGACAGATACAGACATACTGATACTGAAAAGACTCCGACCATTCCATTCCCTTTCTACTCCATTTCGCTCTATCCAAGATACTTTTCCACTTGCCACCTGACCACGCCCGCCTCACCTGGGGCACGTTCAAGTTCAAAACGGTGCGCAACGTTTTGCTACGGTTTCCGGGTTGAACGTCATGTTTCCCGGAATTGATAACCGCAATTGATAAATTGATAACAATCAATTTATTGATTGTTATCTCTTTTTATATTTAATTCTGCAGCACACAAACCATGCATCTCAACCAAAGACAACCGTAACAATAAATAAACTACTACTGGTGTTGCAATAAACCTTGCCTTCTCCTTGCTTCCATCATCACTCCATATCATCTGACGTCTTCTGACCAAGACTCTGTTTGCTCACCAAACCCTCACTTCACCTGAACCATTCACATTACACTACAATTCCTTCAGATACAGACAGACATACAGACAGACAGACAGACACCAAGTCTGTCACCATTAGGAGAAAAAAAATTAAATGTCAGGGTTGTAAAATGATGACACTCTAACATTTTTGTTGTCCCTAACCTCTGACATGAAAAAGAACATGTCCTCTCTGTTTTTAAATGTAAAATAGAATGGGGCCCTTATTTCATCATCCTCATCCAAAGTTGTGTCACAATGTGTACGCAGTCGAGCAAGGGCATTCAGTGCATCTTCCTCCTCCATGCAGTCAATACGTGGTGGCAAGTACTTGTTCTTCATCAGCTGGTGATTTTCCTTCAACCATTCAACACCTTTCCTGATGCTGCTCATCATATTGGAATTCTTTATGAAAAATATTTGAAAATTAACAGCAATCAACAATTTTACAGTTTCAGCTAAATAAAACTTGAAGTGTAAATATATACATTGCAGAACTCTACAGCATACCTCAAGATTCTGTGGCAGCGTGACCCCCCTCCAGTGCTCCTAAGTCATGCTCAATTTCTCTGTGTCCCCTGAAAGTCTAAGTATAGAATATTGTCGACTGAAAATCGGATAAAAAAAAAAAAAAAACTTTGACAACAAAAGCTTACTTCACTGTCAGTGAGGCAAGATCCAACCGCCATGGCCTCCTCAGCCCAGTGTGCAAGCCACCTTCCATATCTTCCAAAATACAAAAAGACAACAATGAGAACATAAAGTTGTGCAGAATACAGCAGGTGGTTGTCTAGTCATCAATATTCTGTGCTTCCAAATGGAACACAGTATGGTTGTGAATTCAATCCCTGGGACTGTCACCATTCTGTCCCTGAGCAAGGCACTTACCCCAAGTTGCTTCAGGGGGGACTGTCCCTGAAGTTAGTTTACTAAAAGTCACTCTGGATAACAGTGTCTGCTAAATGACAAATAATAATAATTTGGTTAAAAAAAAAGAAGTATAATCGGAAACCCTACCCTCCAAGAGCAAAATTCTCCATGAGGAGAAGGCACCACCACCGCCTGATGACTGGAATGTCATGCTGATAAAAAAACAATACTTCAATGAATACTATGAATAACATTAACAATAATAATATTAATATAATGTGGATAAATAAGACTTACAGCAGTGAAATCAATGGTTTCATTTAATACGACGTGTAGGGCATACTGAAACATGTTATTTTTGATTTTTGATATTTATGTATAACAGACTGATAAGTCTGGTAACTTACCATAATCATGAAGACCCCACAGGATGTCATATCGAGTTGATGGGGGATTTGCTGAAATGGCAAATTGCATTTTGAAAAGCAAAGAAATCAAACAGGACGTTAAAGGGTTAGTTCACCCAAAAATGAAAATTCTGTCAGTAATTACTCACCCTCATGTTGTTCCAACCCCGTAAGACCTTCGTTCATCTTCGGAACACAAATGAAGATATTTTTGATGAAATCTGAGAGCTGGCTCACTCCTCCATAGACTTCTAGGTGACCGAAACTTGCTGGCCCAGAAAAGTTATTAAAGAGATCGTTAATATAGTCCAAGTGACTACAGTGGCTCAATCTTAACCCTCTGGGGACCAAGCTGTTTTTGGGGTCCTTGAGATGTTCTGACATGCTCTGACATTTGTGCTTTTTTCAGTTATTTATAAACATGATAATGGCAAAGGTGTAAATTCACTCTATATAGCACAAACAGGGCTACCATAATATGCGAGCAACGTGTATGTAGATGTTTGTATTTTTAAGAGAATAATGTTTATGCGTGGTTATTGGAAAAAATTTAAATGAAAGTTGCTGAATTAAGACCACAAAACACATATTAAATATGTGTCCACAAGACTTTTGACTAATGGATGTTGTCCCTTTGAGTTCTAGCTTCAAAATTATGTGAAAATAGTCTTGCTTTATCGTTCACAAAAAAAAATACATTGATTTAAATGGTGTAAAACAGGTTTTGCTTGGAAAGCCAATATGCGAGGGGAAGGAGTAGTTTACACCTTAGATTACAATGTCCCACCCACTCTGCATAATGACTCTGCATAATTAGCCATTCATTCAGGTGTGACACTGACTGAGCCACAATGCAAGGACAAAAGATGTATTTAGAAGAAGACTTATATTGACCATTTAAGATTTCGCTTACATCTATCTTGTAAATATGTTTTGCTATTTTATTAAAAATGTTACAATTACAACAATAATTACAATTTCAACAATATTTCAAGTGTACTCTTTCTTTGTAAAAAAGAAAAAGATTATAGGCCTACATTTTATCATATGTATTCATTATTTTGAATATAGCAAATATATATATATATATATATATATATATATATATATATATATATATATATATATATATAATATATAAAAAAAATTATAATATATATAAATAATATAGTTGTATATATATATATAACGTTAGATATGAGCAGAAATTGCTAAACAAAAGCTTAGGCTATTTGATGTGGCAGTATATTCTACAGTAGTCTAAAAACTGTACCCAAATCTAGTCAACAAGTGACTGACTGTAACGTTGTTTTTATGAAATATTAGGGCATATAAATGCTAATTTGCAGTTTAATACGTTGCTTATACAAATACATTTTATTTCAACATATCCCAGTCGATTTTTACTCATCTCAGTAGGCTATAGCAAAGCAGTTTATTCTTTCACACACAGACGCGCGATTCATATTTAGGCTAAACAGTCTTTACAAACAGGGCCGGTGCTAGCCATTTGGGTGCCCTAGGCACAAATGCTTGGTGGTACCCCCCCCCCCCCCCCCTCTCCAGTTAACTGGCAGAGCATTCATTTCGTTCGTTTTTTAAATAAGATACTAGCGCTGAAATGTGTTTTTTTAAATCAAGTGCTCGTTGCCGCCGCGATCAGTGGCACTACGGAAACAGAGTTTTCTCGCGTGGCTCGCGCACACACCGCACTGTTTTCACTCGACGCGCGCTTCAATCGCAACGCAACGGATTGAAGCGCGCGTCGAGTGAAAACAACTTGCGAATACTCTCTATTCATTCTGTTGAAATCACAAAACATAATGCAAACGTTTGCTTGTCCCTGCTACAACCACTGATGAACATAATCGTTTTGATGAGAGAAAAAAAACTATACGAGAAAAAAAAAACCCATACAAGGTCGGATTCGAACCCACACCCTCTGACACGGCTGGCGAAAGTTCTACCACTGGACCATTGAGATACACGTCAATTTAGTTAGCAGATCTATATATTGGGACTGACAACATGTATTAGGCTACATCTCATTAAACGTCAAATTAAACCCCATGTAACCTACTATTTAAATCGATTGCTGGACATCGTAATGTTATTTGCGTCCATCGTCATTGAATTTTGAAATCAGATAGAGCCGGCCAGAGCGCTGCATAATAAGTAGCCATGCCGGCTTATTCAGGGGAAATACACACCGACAATGACACGCCCCTACTGCGTGCTAGAATCTCCGAAAAACAAGCCGATTTCAAAATCAAAATGTACGCTTTTAAATATACCAATACTGCTATCTCAAACATGCAGAGGCTTCTTCGTGATCTCAACTAACAGATTCTGCAAAAAAACGAAAATCACCCACAAAAAAAAAAAAAAAAAAAAACGCTTCTTTTTTTTCACGACCCAGATTTTTTGGTGCCCCCCCCAAGCACTTGGTGCCCTACGCGCAGCGCGTGATGTGCGTGTGCGGAGCGCCGGCCCTGTTTACAAATATGTACCCTTCATTCATCTCACAGAAAGGCGAGTCATATTATAGAAATGCGATTCATCTTTTTGCGGTTTGCATAGGCCTACACTAACGTTATTCCATAACGTTATTCCACATCAACACTTGAGAAAAGAAAACAGCCTACCTCACTCCTCAGCGGCATCTGCTCCTCATATCAGGAGATATTGCTCCTCATATCAGCACTGTTATGAGGAAACTTTTCTCCATAAGGTAGGTTATATTATGCCTCACTCGATTGCGACGCGCTTTGTTTACAGCTGATGTGGGCGTTCTCAGAATTTGCGTTTGAATAGCACGCGCTCTCCGGGGAGTGGTCAAATTACTTTTGAATGGCTCGTAATGAGCTCGACTGGAGTTGCTCTCTTTTTGTACAGATTACAGAAGCTGAGAATATTTGTTTTTTATATAAATTACTTCATTTAAAAGATGCGATCTCAAGCTTTATGCCCGTGGGTCTGTTTGCCTGTTTGACTGAATTTTCGCGGAGTTATAGATAATTTTCGAACGCGTTTCAAATGGGAGTTTACTGACAGAGAGAAGGCAGAAATCGCATCATGTTAATTTTTCTTTATTTGTCAAAAAGCAAAACACTTTATTTTTATTGTGAGTATACAGAAAAAAAAATAGAAACTGAACAGGATCGATTGATGTATTACACGAAAATGAAAGATCAAAATTAACAGAGCATTTAGTGTTTATTTTCATTGCTAAAAAAAAAAAAAAACGAGCAAAACGCGCGTTTTTGGTCCCCAGAGGGTTAAGTATATCAAGCGACGAGAATACTTTTTGTGCGCAAAAACAACAAAAATAACGACTTTATTCCACTATTAATTTCCTTCTATCTGGGCCTCGAGTTGGTTCACGTAGTGTTTTTGCGCAGCGCGTCTGTGTTACACGTTACCACGTAGGCTCACTATTGGCCGACGCTGGTCATGTTTGTGATGCGTGTGACGTACAACACAGTAGTGATGGGTCGTTCGCAAATGAGCCGGATCTAAGAGCCGGCTCTTGTAGGTGAACGACGGGAGCCGGCTCTATTTTTAAAAATATAGCCTATAGAAATTAAATCATTATGTAGGCTAATAATGAAATAATGAATGATTTTAATTGTATTTAAAATAATTGACTAATTCAAAAACCAACAAAAACATAATTATATAGGCCTAAAGGCGCACACACATTTGTTTCGACTGTCTGATCAGCCTCACATTCTGTTCCTGTCAATCATACATGCGATGTTGTCAACCAATTAAACTGCATGAGGGAGGGCCGAGCTAACTCACACACACACACACACACGAGATGCGGATAAACCGCGGATCGGGCGGATGACTTGACGAAAAATGATATTTTAATTAAATTCGGGCGGGTAGCGCTTGAACCAGTCAAATGAAAAAGGTTTGCCACTAAGCAAACCTGCAAACTATGAGCCCAGCTGTCAGTAGGCTACTATTGGAGGAGGCCTAAACGTCTCTTAGATGAGACTGCCTGGGTTATTTTGTTTCGATATTAGTTATATTTTAAAACAGCCAGTCGTAGCCTACCACTCGTGGAATAGGCATTTAAAAGAGAGACAGATTATGGTCTGATATGACTCAGAAATGACATCGGGCAATGGCAGCGCAAGATGTTCAGAAGAACGCAAGAGCTAAACTTCTACAAGCTCAATAACATCCACATAAAAAAATAAAAAAAGAAGGTAAGAAAAATAGTCAGTCATAACTTTGCCCATTAATTAGATGTGCAAGGCAAGCAGACAAGTTTTTGGGTTGTTATGGACAATTTAAAATGTGAATGTTCACGTTGCACAGTTGTGCGGTGGACTTTCAGCGAGTTAAAACCATGTTAAAACATATATTTTTTAAAGAGCCGTTTGTGAGTAAAAAAAAAGCCTGCTCTTTTCAGTGAACTGAGTCAAACGAGCCGGCTCACAAAAAAGAGCCGGAATGCCCATCACTACAACACAGACGCGCTGCGCAAAAACACTACGTGAACCAACTCGAGGCCGAGATAGAAAAAAATGAATAGTGGAATAAAGTCGTTATTTTTGTTTGTTTTTGCGCACAAAAAGTATTCTCGTCGCTTTATAAACTTAAGATTGAGCCACTGTAGTCACTTGGACTATATTAACGATCTCTTTAATACATGTTCTGGGCCAGCAAGTTTCGGTCACCTAGAAGCCTATGGAGGAGTGAGACAGCTCTCAGATTTCATCAAAAATATCTTAATTTGTGTTCCGAAGATGAACGAAGGTCTTACGGGGTTGGAACAACATGAGGGTGAGTAATTACTGACAGAATTTTCATTTTTGGGTGAACTAACCCTTTAAAGTGTTACAGAAATATGTCAACAAAATACCCTTACCTTGTTTTTCATTATGATCCAATGGCCTGGTGCTATTGTCATAGCAAGTTTGCTGCAACATGAATATATGTTTAAAAAAAGAAAAAAAATTGTCCTACAGCACTGCTGAACTGATTGCAGTGAAGACAATTTAGTAACTTATTCTTGAGACCAACTGAACACATGCAAAGAACACTGAACAACAAGCGAAAAGTATGCAGTACTGTGCAAGTTTTGGGCACTTTAGTTGTTCCACAAACATTTGTTTTAGACAGTTTTAATTTTTTTTTTTTTACAAGTGCCTAAAACTTTTGTGTACTTACCATACTGTAGAGAACACCAACCAATAAGCCAAACAAGCAAAACAAGAACTTTTGAACAGTGGAACGGGGAATGTTGAACGGCTGAACTCGAGCCAAATTTATAATGGTTATGTAAAACCTGAACAACGCCACATATGAGCCATCGCCATAGCCATGGAGATTTTTGGAGCAAAGAAAGTGCATCACTCTCTCTTTTGGCTTCAAGACCTGAGAAATACATAGTCTACAGACGTGTAATATTCCATCTCATGACATTTCCTTAGCCTCAAAAATAAAATGTTTCCCTGATAATTTGTTTAATAATTCCACGGTAAGTTAGTTGTACAGTGCAGTCCACATAGTATTGCAATATTCATGTAATATTACAAATCAAAATAAACCTACACACAACACCCAGTGTCCTGTTTTCCACACAGGAAGGAGAATCATGTCCTTCGATGCTACATCAACCTATTGAGATAATATTGAAGAGAAAATGCATACAGAAAGTAGATAAAAGTTTTCATATTAATGGGCACAAAATGAAATTGTGTTTAAGCATCAAAATGAAATAGCAAGAAAGTGCTCACTTACTGGGAGAGACAGATTAGGATCTGCTTTTAAAGGGGGCATCCAGCTTGCTATTACATATGCATCAATGGCATGTACATCCTTTCCCTAACAATGAATCAATTCAATAATTGTTAGAACTGACACAGTAGTTAACATGCAAAATGCCTTGAGAGAGAGTGATCATTCATATCAATATACCTGATGTATTCCAATATCGCTCATCATTTGGAAACAGCAATTGGCAATCTGTATAATTGTATCAATTTAGAGGCAAATAAGGTTTTTGAAAATGTATGTGAAGCATTTCTTATGTGGCAGTAAACATACTGTTATACATACAAACATACAACTTACTGTTGCCTCAACTTCATGTTGATGTAGACCCAATGATATGAAGTCAGAGCGTTTTAGCGTGGTTGTGCCAACATTCACTAATGGCTCATCTGGAGTCCTCATTGTGTCCAGGACATAATCAAGCTTGAAACAATGTTCAGATATTCTCAAATATTATTTATCAATGAATAAAATTACAATAATTTATTTTGGTTGTATATTTTCTAAACATTCATACCAGTGCCTTCTGACCAGCATGTAAAGTGAAGTTCCATGGTACTTTTGTAGTACAGATGTTGTCCAGTGATGTCAGATATTTACATTCATCACCACATACCTGAAATGTTTCGGCTATACAGAAAACAAGATTAAGCACCACTCCAGGACATTTCAGGTAACGACTGCCCATCCTCCTGAGAAAATATGTGTTAATGCCACAAAAAGAATGTAAGGGTTAGAAAAAAAAGGCCATAACCCATCACATTAAAGACATTGTGTTTGTAAATAGGTTTTACATTGAAAATACCTTCCATTTCTACCAGGTTAGAACTCCGATATGTAAAGTTAGGCGTTTGTACAATTTTCAAATAGCATAATAAAGTATGCACCATTCACCAACACTTCATGTTTCAATGAAAATGTGATTACCTGAGGCGGCCCAAATTTTCTGAAACACCTTATCGTAAGCGTGTCTTGATTTCATCTCACGGGAAATTCTGAGAAGAAGATCATTACGAGATCCTGTGGCATCTAAGCCACACTCTCTACATAGCTTTCGTATAACTCCCACCTAGTCTACAAAGTAAGACAAAGAACAGCATGTCAATATAAAATAGTACTGTTAGAAAAAGATTAAATTAGGTAAGATTAATTTAAATTTAGTCCGTAATGCACCAAACTGTAAGTATGTTTTAAGTATGCTTTGTTGATTAAATACAGACATACCTTTTGTTTAGAAAGCTCATCTGTCAGGCGCTCCTCAGTGACTGTGATCTCTTGCACTTCAGCTACAGATTTCGAAGCATGTACTTTAGCAAACTCTGTATTGAGTACAATATCTAACCTTGTGCGTGGACCGATCCATGGAGCCCAAAAGTGGTAAGTTGGTGGGACCAAAAATGGATTGTGTTTTGAACCTTCACAGAATTCCAGAAAGAGTTATTTGTTAATACATCTTGGATTATTATGCAAATGGTATTGGTATCATAAGGCTCTTAGGCTGTAATTACTTTTTACAAATCCACGACCAATCATATCCATAGCCAGTGCGTCCCAAAACATGTCAGTATCCACTTCCCCGTTGTAACTCTCAGGAGGATCTTCCAGATCACTTACTGAAATAGTAAAGAAGAGAAACATTATTATTATTTTTTTTTATTATTCACAAAAAAAAGCTGACAACAGTTGCACCAGTACATTAAGCAGACATATTCTTACTTGACAAATGAAAGGCACCCTTTTTGTGCAAATCCATTATGACCACAGCAGGGTGATCACCACAGGTCACACAGGAATAGTTGTAGTCGTGGTCTGTGAGGGCCTCAAAGTGCAGATATGCATGAAGCACTGCATCCTTTGAGGGGAACTTAACTCCTGTGTTAAGCTGAAGGTAATCTACTGCTCTGCCTCTGCTGACTGCTGTATGGACCTTGTTTAGGGTAGGGTTAGGTTTAGGGTAGGGTTATTGTGTTATCTAAAACAATAGCTGAATTTTGGTATTTGTTTAGGTTTGTAAATGGGTCACAACAAAACATTTTTTGAAATGTGTTATAAATCAACATAGTGATTATGACAAGCATGGTGGGCTAAAGCCATGTGATTGCCGGGACCGGTGATGACGCTCATCAATCACACACCGTTCTCGTGCCGCTCTCATGGCTCTCGTAAGCCATGCTTGTCACATTGATATCAAAAGACATTACCTGAAGTAGGTTTCTCAATGAGACACACAAGGGCAGGTCTAGCAATATGTGGTCACTGAAATTGTGCACACCATCTTTCCACTCTTGATAACGGTAACACAAGTCACAGACCGGGCAACGTTTGCAGTAAGTGGAAACATCTAGAGGTTGGATGATTCAACATTAATTTTGTACTGAGAAACATGTTTACGTATAAGGCACATTTGTTAGAGTGTGACATCATAAAATCTGGTGTATAGAATTTTAACCTACCTTCAATAATGCCAAAGCTGGTGAGGATTCTCGCTTTGTCAGTGATGAGGGCTGGTTCACTGAGAGGCACATTCCCTGGACACCTCCAGGGAGGTGTAATGGGTACATGGGTAAGGAGATACATGGGTACATGGGTAAATTAAATGTTTTTTAAAGTCTTCCTTACGCAGCAGCATAGACTGACAATAGATGCAGTGGTAATGGAGTTGAGCCCTACACCCTAAGCCACATCAGTGAATAGTGTATCCTGTAACAAGAAAATAAACTCAGTTAAGTATTGGGCCATGAAAATAGCCTCTGTTAACCCTCCTATTGTGTTTCCGGTCGAAAGTTTTCTCTAACAAAAAAAATGATTTAATCTGACTGTTATAAGTTTTTATGACTTTGTCCACACATGCCATCTGAACAAAAAAATATATTTGGACAATTTTCATAACATTTTATTTAACTTTTATAAATCTATGGTGATCCCAGGTCAAAAATGACCGGTCATTAGAAATTAATGGGGAAGACTACGATAAGCTTATAAAATTGAGTTCAGGCACATGCCTGTTTATCTGATGACACAATTTGACAAAAAAGAAAAACTTGTGATAAGTAGCAAAATATGTTTAGTCAGAGTATTTGTTTTAGTCAAAATAATTTATACATTATGCTAAAAAAGATTTTTATGAGCTTAACGTACACCATAAATAACAAATAGAAGTTAAAAAATCTATCACAAAAATATACATTGATAAAAAACTCTATCACAAAAATAGGTGATAATATGTATTATTATGAATCTATAACCTGATATAATAGTGCGGTCCTTTTTGGGACGGGAACACAACATATGAAATTAACACAACAGGAGAGTCAAAATTATATCTGTTAAGGACCTAATAACGATGACAATTGTCTGACTCTACGGTTCGATGTAACTAAAAACTATAATTTTTGATAGTAAAGAATATTTTAGTATAAGCCTAGTTACAGTTTACGTTAGTTTGTTATAGCCATACGTTACTTATCGATAACTACATTTCCCGCGGAATACAATAGCTTTCTAAAGTTGGCTAACTTAAAGTTAGCTTCGGCTCACCCTCATGTTGAACTGCTCGGTTTAGATGTAATTGAAGAAGGCACTTGAGGTGACTTTCTCCGGACGGTTTATAATAACGTATCAAGCAGAACAGACAGTGATATTGGTCACAACAAGATGAACATTTAGAATAATTAGGGAAATTATTCCCTTCCAGTGCCGTAATATGCATCTCGTACTCGTAGACAAAACTCCCTCTAACTCTTTCTCAATATTCGCATGTAAAACAAATATTTTGGTAAAACCAAAATGCACGGGTAAAACTGCTGTAGTGAAACTGCTCATGCGCAGGTAAAACTGCTGTAGTGAAACTGCTCATGCGCAGGTAAAACTGCTGTAGTGAAACTGCGCATGCGCGGGGTGAAACTGCTGGGGTGAAACTGCTGGGGTGAAACTGTGGCTCTGTGGCTCTGCAGTCAGACCCTTCTCCAGAACTGTGCACTGTTTGTTTATTGGCAGGTGATGGAGTCAGTCGCGTCGCAGCATCTTTCGGCTGTGAGTAACGCAGGACGGCGGTGTAAAGTTAGAGGTTCCCCCGCAGAGGCGAGTCCGTCTCCGGCACGGGAACCAGCGCTGATCCGGTGGATACTGGACAACAGACCGGTTGATTACACTTGAATTACTTGAATGTTTAGGCCTAAAATTTTAATTTTTACTTCAAAAATGTTTGTTACATGAGTTTAAATGTAGGCAATATTGTATACGTGTTAAAATTGTATATAATATGCTGTATTGCTGTAGGCTACTCATCGACAATAAAGGCCAATGTCATGTAGTTATAAAAGTGGTTGTATGGAATATTTTTACAAAGGTTTAGAGGAAATTAAAAAGTTAATATTACTCGCATATAAACAGTTAATAGGTAATATTACTTATAAATATTTGTTTTTAAATATGTATAAGTAATATAAGTTTATATAAGTTAACTTATAAATATAAGTAATATTTATATACTTATTATATAAATAATATATACCCCCCCCTTCCCTGTACCAAATGCAGTTACTCAGATCTATTTTTTTTTTTTTACTTATATTTACTTAGTTAATACAGTGTATGTAATTTATTTCACTGCTTAAAAATGTAATCAATATTCTAAGTGTAAGAATGTTGCACCAAAAAGTTTTTAGAGTGCATCACCACCAGAGTTCATGTCACATATACAAAAACATATTCCAGCCAATTTTCAACATTTTAATCACTGTTCTAGAAACGTAATTGACTCAACTTTGTTCATTTGCAATAATATGTTATGATTTGTTCACAAACAACAGGCCCAGACAGTTCACAATTAATGTAAATACGCAGTCTTACAATGTCATTGCTTTTCAACTGCTCTTTCAAATCCTGTAGGAAAATGAACAGTCCTCATAAAGGTCAGTGATATTCTGACAGTAATCCTCGAACCGGCTTCTGCACTGTACAATTTAAAAATTTGCCAACTGCATATAAGTGAATCAGATGTTGGTCATCAAAACATGAAATCTGTATGAAACACAAACAAATTACACAAAATGTGTATAAATTCTATATGACTTTAATTTGACTAGTATATGATTCAATATAAGAACTTTAAATGATTTATATATGAATATCAGTTATTTTCTACTAATACCATACACATTTGCATACTTTTGTCATGTAAAACTCATATAAGACTTTTTACAGTATTCATATATAACGCAAAAATCCCCTACAAGTTGTATGTGTGCTATTTAGTATGAAATGGGCCATAATCGGTCTGATTTTGTATAGGACATGTATTGGCCTTACATGAAACACAGAAGGTAAATCTGGCCGATTGTTGTAAGAGTATTTAGGACTAGAAGTGTGGTGATGGGGTGGTGGAGGGATGCTGTTAAACTGTCAACGAACGGAGGTAAGTTTGCTGTTTATAATACACCTCTTGACTCGTTGATTGGGTTGATTAACAGAGTGTGCTCCACTAATGTCTAATTAGGTTTAATTATCTGAACGTGTTCCTCCCGAACTTTGTTAATAAAACATCATTTCTGTTTTGGATGTAGTTAAAAGGCTGATTAGTGACCTCTGTGTCACTAATCAGTGTGCAATTTCTCTTTACTTACATTCACAATCCCGACCATCCAAAAGTCAAATTAACAAAGGATGTGGGAACAACTGATTTATGTATTTCTCAGTTTTTAATATCTGTTGTTTATATTTTCCATTAATTTTTAGCGGAAGAGGTAAAAGTCGTCAAGGTTCCAAAGAATCTGACTGAAGCAGGCTTTCAGGAATTTTTGAGGGCAATTTATCCACAACTTGAAAGCATAAACTTTGACCTTTGCAAAGTGAGTAGACATCGGGTTGTGGTCCCACTGACTCAATGCACTCCCCAAGCCATTAGGTCAAGTGGAGTGTTAGGGCGCTCCACACTGTACATTCGTCCAAAGGTGAGGTACAGGTAGTTTCCAGAGTTAAAATGTTCTCTGTAAATGTCTTATTATAATTTAAATGTTTTCATATTTCGTAGCATGACATTAACACAGACGGTAAGAGTGGCATCACAGAGGTGATTTCTTTGGTAAGGTTCTGAACAAAAGTACAAGGTATTTAATTTGTATTAAGAACAGTTTATCTATGAAATTGCAAACCAAAAAAGACTATCATACGGACTGTGTAAGAATTGTTAAATTAGGAAATGTCGGACAGTCTGGTTGGGGAGCACCCAGACCCTGAGAGGACAAAGGACCTCTCTGGAAATTACCATTTGAACTCACCATTTGTGAGGCAAAGTCACACCTCAGAACACATCTCTCCCCCTCTTCCTCACTCCCCCTCTCACATGCTGAGACCACATGTAAATCACCCAAGAAAATGTATAGTTTAATGTGAATGATTATCACAGAGTATTTTTCATGTTTGGTATCATTTAAAATGTCACAGTGCGACTGGTACAAATGTCTCGTTTCCAAATAAGTAAAACAAAAGGTAATAAGGTTTTTGAGAATTTATGGATAACTAGCACACAAGGAGGGGTTGGCCTCTAGACAAATGGTCTCCCTACACCCAAAGGTGTAACCTCTGAATGCAAATTTTAAAAGATGTTTGCAAGTGAAAGAGGTCCTGGCTATTTAATGAAATGCAGCAGGGAATTCGGAGCCTTTTCTGTAACTCAGATTCGCCCGTGAGGCTGAGAGAGAGAGATCTCTCAGCCTCATGTATTTCTTAATGTTGGGTATGCACCTCTTTTCTTTATTCCAGAGAATTTGATGTTTTGTATCGATTATCTTTGAATTGATTATGAAATTGGCATGATACATTTACCTGACATAATAAATTGTTACATTTGATTATTCTAACTGACTTTGACATTATTTTCATTTGAAGAGTTAAAAGGAATAGGCAAGGCAAGGCAAGGCAAGTTTATTTATATAGCACATTTCATACACAATGGCAATTCAAAGTGCTTTACATAGAAGAAATTAAAATAATAAAAAGAAATAAGAATAGTTAAAACAGTTTAGAAGAATACAAAATAAAATACAGTACAAACAGTCGGACGAACATTGGCACAGTGCTCATTCAGTAAATGCATAGTTAAACAGATGTGTTTTGAGTCTGGATTTGAATGTGACTACAGTAGGAGCACATCTGATCTCCTCTGGAAGCTGGTTCCAGCTGCGGCTGGCATAATAGCTAAAAGCGGACTCGCCATGCTTAGAGTGAACCCTTGGTATTTCTAGCTGATATGATCCTAATGATCTGAGTGATCTGTTGGGTTTATATTCAGTGAGCATATCTGCAATGTATTGAGGTCCTAGGCCATTGAATGATTTATATACCAGTAATAATACTTTAAAATCAATCCTAAATTTAACTGGGAGCCAGTGTAAAGACCTGAGGACTGGTGTGATATGTTCATATTTTCTGGTTCTGCTCAGAATCCTGGTGGCAGCGTTCTGTATGAGCTGCAACTGTCTTATGGTCTTTTTGGGAAGGCCAGTGAGGAGTCCATTACAATAATCCACCCTGCTGGTGATGAAAGCATGAACAAGTTTCTCTAAGTCTTGTCTGGAAACAAAGCATCTTATTCTTGCTATATTTTTCAGATGATAGTATGCTGATTTAGTTATTGCTTTGACATGACTACTGAAACTAAGGTCTGACTCTAGTGTCACACCAAGATTCCTGACTTGATGTTTAGTTGTTTGACCCCTAGAGTGAAGGTATGCGTTCACCTTGAGAACTTCATCTTTGTTTCCAAACGCAATGACTTCAGTTTTGTCTTTGTTTAACTGAAGAAAGTTTTGACACATCCAACTGTTAACTTCATCAATGCATTGGCATAGGGAGTCAATGGGGCTGTAATCGTTAGGCGATAGGGCTAAGTAGAGCTGTGTGTCGTCTGCATAGCTGTGGTAAGCAATTTGGTTCTTTCTCATTATTTGGCTCATTGGGAGCATATACAGGTTGAACAGGAGTGGTGCAAGAATTGAGCCTTGAGGGACTCCGCATGTCATGGATGTCCACTCAGACTTATGGTCTCCTATACTCACATAATAACCTCTCCCATCTAAGTATGACCTGAACCATTTTAGGACTATCCCAGAAAGCCCCACCCAGTTTTCCAGCCTGTCCAGAAGTATGTTGTGATCGACAGTGTCAAATGCAGCACTGAGGTCGAGTAGCACCAGCACCGATAATTTGCCTGAGTCAGTATTTAAGCGAATATCGTTTATTATCTTTATGAGCGCTGTCTCTGTGCTGTGGTGCGGTCGGAAACCAGATTGAAAATTGTCAAAGTATCCATTCGAGCTTAAGAATTTGTTCAGCTGATTGAAGACAACTTTTTCAATGATCTTGCCTATGAAAGGAAGATTTGAGATCGGTCTATAGTTGCTTAATATGGTCTTATCCAGATTGCTCTTTTTCAGGAGGGGCTTGACAACTGCAGTTTTTAGGGAGTTTGGAAAACTCCCAGAGAGAAGTGAAGCATTTACCACTTCTAGAAGATCTGCTTCTAAACTGTTTAACACACTTTTGAAAAACGATGTGGGAAGTGTGTCAAGAGCACAGGTTGATGTTTTAAGGTGCTGTACGGTTTCTTCCAAAATTTTGCCATCAATTTCTTTGAAATCAGACATAGTAACCACTTTCTCAGGTGGTTTGATCTGTCTGACCCCAGCGTAACTCAAGGATGTGCTGATCACCTTTCTGATATTATTGATTTTCTCAGAGAAGAAAGAAGCAAACTCACTGCACTTGCTGTCTGAGAGCATTTCACTGGGAATCTGGCTTGGGGGGTTTGTCAGTCTCTCTACAGTAGCAAAAAGAGTGCGTGTGTTGTTTAAATTGCTGTTTATAATATTTGAGAAGAAAGTCTGTCTAGCTTTGCCTAGTTCCATATTGAAAGCATGAAGGCTGTCTTTGTAGATGTTATAATGGACTACAAGTTTTGTCTTCCGCCACATGCGCTCTACTTTTCTGCATTGTCTTTTCATATTTTGCACTGCTGTTGAGTTTCTCCAAGGTGCCTTTTGTCTGCCACTCTTCTTCCTGACTTTAACAGGAGCAATATCATCAATTACACCTTTAACTTTTGAGTTAAAAGAATCAAGGAGAAAATCAACAGAGTCTGCAGATATGCTTGGTGTTAAGGATATAGCCTTCATAAATAGGACACTAGTGTTCTCATTTAAGCATCTCTTCTTGACAGACACAGATCTAGCTTCAGTGGCAGGAGAGATCAATATATCAAAGAAAATACAGAAATGATCAGACAGTGCTACATCCTTAATAACAATCGATGAAATGTTTAGACCCTTACTGATGAGTAAATCTAAAGTGTGTCCACGATTGTGTGTGGGTCCATGTACATGCTGAGTCAGATCAAAAGTTTTTAAAACAGTTTTGATTTCTTTTGCCATATTGTTTTCTCCATTATCTATATGGATGTTAAAATCTCCAGCAATGGCAAAACAGTCAAACTCTGAGGTAATTGTTGATAACAGTTCTGTAAAGTCCTCAGCAAAGGCTGGAGAGTATTTTGGAGGCCTGTAAATAATGAAAAGTAAAATGCGTGGAGCACCTTTTAACACAATACCCAGATATTCGAAAGACAAGTAATTCCCAAATGATATTTGCTTACATTGATAGATATCTTTAAAAAGAGCAGCTAGACCCCCACCTCTCTTAACAGCTCTGCAGACACTCATAAAAGTAAAGTTAGGAGGGGCTGCTTCATTGAGGATTGTTGCACTGCAGCTGTCTTCTAGCCAGGTTTCATTTAGAAGCATAAAATCCAGGTTGTTTGTGGTTATTAAGTCGTTGACTAGAAGTGATTTATTTTTAAGTGAGCGAATGTTTAAAAGAGCTAACTTAACAGACTTACTTTTCCCCACAGCAATATTAGTTTGACGTGTAATAGGCACCAGATTAGTTGGGTTTGCTGTACGGCTATTGAAGGCCTTAGACTTTCTATCATGTAATAGAACAGCAATAGAGAAAGATACAGGCACACTGGGTTCCCGCTTGTTTTGTAAACATTTGAGAAAGTTACTGTTATCAAAACGGGGACCCGACACATATCACTGAGAGCTGGTATCAGTTGTTTTTGGTTCACCTCGAGCAGAAGGAGGAGGGTGTGGGCCCTGGCGTTGTGGCAGAGGCCGAAGAGCTCTCACAGGAGGAGGGGGAGGGCGAGGGCGAGCTGGGCCCGCAGGCTTTGGTGGTAGTGGTGCCTGTCTTTTTTTAGTTGGTATCTGGGGGCTTGCAGCAAAAGAGTGGGATAGTCTGGTTCCAGCATGCACCAGTTCTTCCATTTTCTGTGAGAAGCAGAGTAGTGGCGTTGCAGGGGAGAGGGAGAAAGTGTCTGGTGAAAGGGGCTGTTGCTCTGGTGTTATCGGAGGCTGTAATATGCTGTCCTGGCTTCCCTGGCTGTTTTCCAGGAAGTCGTCCTTGGGTGCTGAATCTTCAAGCAGTTCTAATGTGTCTGTCTGTGGTGAGCTCTGTGGGCAGGGCTCAGCTGAGATTGTGTCCGTGAGCAGAGGTTGTTGTGGCGGAGTGGTGTTATCATGTCCATTTTGCTGCTGAAGTGAAGTCCCGTGGTCATTCATACTGTGTCCAGGTGTGTGTGTGCCATTCAGATTGAGTGGATTGGCACAAACCGCAGAAGGATGATTTAGGGAGAAGTAGATATTGTCCTTTAACACTCTTGAACCAAGTTTGTTTGGGTGATGGCCGTCCCGATGAAACAGTTGTCGTTGACTCCAGAAAAGATTGAAATTGTCAATGAAGTTCACTGCTTTTATATTGCAGGTTTTTTGCAGCCATGTATTAAGCCCAAGCAACCGTGAAAACCTGTTTGTTCCTCTTGCTGGGAGTGGTCCACTGATGAATGTTTGAACTTTCAGTCTTTTAAGTGTTTCAAAAAGTTCATTGAAATCCTTCTTAAGGAGTTCTGACTGCTCTTTATGAATATCATTCTTCCCCACATGTATAATGAGTCGATTTGCAGTCTTATGTTTCATCAGAATGTTCTGAAGTTCCCTGTTTATATCAGAAGTTGTTGCTTGTGGAAGGCAGCACGTAGTTGTATCCCTGCTGCTAATGTTTCTGATTATGGAGTCCCCCACTATCAGAGTCCTGGGCTCGGCTGCGCTCTGAGCTGAGTGCCGCTGTCTGCTCGACCTTGAGCGCCAGTTAGCACCAGTGTTAGCTACTGGCCCATTCAGTCTGTGTTCGATCACATTCATCACATTTGTGGATTCCTCATTTACATTCATTAGTACTTCAAATCTGTTCTCAAGATGTATAGGCGGTGGTAGGAGGCCAGTGTTTGCAATCCTTGTCAGAGCTGTATCTGGGGTAGAGGATGCTACTGCGGTAATATGTGATGCTCGTGACAATCTGATGTCTCGAGTGCCTTTGGGTTTAGCTCCCTGTTTGTGCCATCGATTAGTAAGTCGATCGGCTTGTTTCTCTACCTGTCGAGGAGTACTAGTTTCATGGGACTCACCGGTATGCTGAGGGTGTCCATGACGAAGCTCTGTTGTGTGCTCCGTCTGGTTTGGTGGTCCCGTAAATAACTTTGTTTCTAGAACTGCAATCCTTTGTAAAAGTCTGTGGCAGTTAGTGCAGCAAGTAGATTCCAGAAGAGGCATTTTCTCTTATCCTTGTAGGCAGTTGTGTTTTCCTTTCCCGGTATGTAAGCTGGTCGGGTAAAAGAATTCTCAGTTTTTGTAGTAATCCAAACTTTGTCGTATGAGCACTGTGCTGATTTGCTGAAGTTAAAATTAGGTGATAAAAGGAAATAAAATAAAGGAAATCAAATATAGAAAAAATAGGAGATAAAATGTAAAAGCGATAGAGCAAAGCGCGGAGCAGTAAGCAAGAGCGTCCTAACAGTGGTAGTGTACTATTGAGAAAATGAAAGCAAATCTCAGAGTGACAATTTTCAACAGTGACAATTTGTTTGAATAGTCAAACATTCGCTCATAATTAATGATCCACAGATATCATTAAAACGTACTCGGTTACCTAATGTAACCTCGGTTCTCTCTAGAAGAGAGAACGAGTTTGCGTAAGTTGCTTACGCTACGGGAAAGTCATCTTTTCTCGAGATATGAAGCCAGAAAAGTATCCTTAATTTTTGTATTTATTGTCAACGCAGTGGAGCAGCTAGCAGACCTAGAGCGGCTGTCTAGCGCGCTCATGAGGGCGCACGCGCCCTTACATGTCAGAGCACGCCAGAATGGGCGTGGCTTTAGTGTATATAAGGACGGGCTCGGGTGCTGCTTCCCTGGTTTTCATTCGACTGAGCGAAATCAGCTCGAGGCGCGAGCACGGCAGGTTACGCAATACTCGTTCCCTCTTCTAGAGTGTAGCGACAATCACTTTCGGGGAATAATTAACTCAAATGAAGTGAATATTCATGAGTCTATGAATATGATTTGCTTATCGCTTACAATTATTTTATTACCCAAAGAGGGAATATTTAATAATTTAAGGGTAACCTTTACCAGAATTAATTTCAGTTATCTGAACAATCTGTTCGTCCCGCGAACTGGATGCTAGACTTCCTTATCAAATATCAATAAAAGTACCCTTCTTACAAACTCCAAGAAATATTAATCTTCTGATCAGGAAAAACAATATCCTCTGTGTTTGTACAATTTAGATTACTGTAATAGTAACAGGGAAAACAAAGCTTTGTAGCCTGGATCACACGATTCAGGGACTTCGATTTTGGTGAGCAATAACACAGGTTCGATCCAAGATTATTATTGGGTTTAATAAAACAAACTACAGAATATATATAACTACGATTCACACAGAGTAAATATGAGTATATAGCAAAACAAACAGTACAATTTAAACAAGATAATCGAACAACGAATAGTAATGAGATAGGGAGAGAAAAAGAGAGAGAGAGAGAGAGAGAGCGAGAGAGAGAGAGAGAGTGAGAGAGAGAGTGAGAGGATGAGAAAATGAAAGCAAATCTCAGAGTGACAATTTTCAACAGTTAACTTTGCCAGAGACCCCAAGTCGTTGAATAATTCCGCAAAGGGAATAACCTAGACAACCTTAAACAGCATTTTTAAATTGCGATATAGGATAGTACTTGCTTTGACCTGGCTCTTGTGTATAGCTGAGTTCAAATTGTCCGCTGGCGCAGCTCCCGGAGTCCGAGCAGGTGATGCGAGAACTCGACGGTTAACACGAAGGAAAACTTTGCCAAAAGATGATTAGACTTAAGTTCGTTCGGCTCGTGGAGACAATTGAACGAAGTCAAATATCAGAAGGAAATAAAGAAAAACTAAGATGAAACGAAAATTAAAGAAGAACAATGGAGAAACTTCTTGGGAAGTCTTGTCGTGAGGATGGAGACCCTCTCTTTTCTCTGGCGGAATGCGAAGAGCAAGGGCCTTTCCATGTCTTTATGGGAAAGGTAGGTTCACACCTATCTTACCATCTGAACCAATGAATTGTGAGAAGCTGAGACGGGTGTTTCGTTCTCCTTTGAGGCTCACGCGCCTGGCTCTGGAGACCCTCTCTAAGGTGTAATAAATGTCACCACGCCATGGGAGGTTGCCAACATCGCGGCGCCCATCTCTGTGAATTACGTTGGAGAGTCGTAAAACGAACGTCCTTGTTTACTCAAGTTCTGGTCTCTGAATGAAGGAATGTGTTAGAAAGTCAGGATTCATCAATATGGACAGATGGCTGAATACCATCCGCTCATTAGTGTTACAAGAGAGAACCGAGGTTACATTAGGTAACCGAGTACGTTCTCTTACGAGAGGTTCTCTCATATTGCGTAAGTTGCTTACGCTACGGGAACCCCTTGTCAACACCGTGCGCGCCGAGCATCCACTATATGAGTCCCAGGGGAGCCCGGGGAACATAAATAGTGGGAATCAGGTGGCCAGCAACGCGGGCCAACACAAGTACATAAGCACACTGTAGGGGAATACAGAATGGTGCTGCCGGTCTATTATAGAACATCAACCCTAATAGTGCAGCTCAACCAGGAGAGCTAAGTCACGTGAGAGTAGACTGCGCACAGACACTGTGGGCAGAGCATACATCCTGTTAGACTGACAAAACTTTAGCCTGCAAGGCGGGAACTTCCAGGTTATAGAACCTGACAAATGTAGAGGGGGAGGCCCAGCCTGCTGCCATACAAATGTCATGAATAGAAATCCCGCTGGACCAAGCCCACGACGAGGCCATGCCTGTAGTGGAATGAGCCCTGATGCCCAACGGGCACTGCAGGTGTTTAGACGCTTATGCTGCTGCGATAGCGTCCACTATCCATCTGGACAGGCTGTGTTTCGACCAAACAAAACAAAGAGCTGCTCCGAGTGCCTGAAGGCGGCGGAGCGTGTAATGTAAACTCTCAGCGCCCTGACAGGGCATAGGAGTTTAACATCGCCCTCGCTACCGGATGCTGGCAGAGCCGATAGGGAGATAACCTGCGCTCTGAAGGGAGTGCCAATCACCTTGGGGACATAGCCATGTCTTGGTCTGAGGATGTTTTTAGAGTAATTCGGTCCAAACTCAAGACACGCGGCGCTGACAGACAGCGCGTGTAAATCCCCCATGCGTTTGACTGATGACAGAGCTATCAGAAACGCGGTTTTGAGCGACAGATATTTCAGATCCACGGAGTCTAATGGTTCAAAGGGATGCGTCTTCAGGGCCTCTAGGACCAAAGAAAGATCCTAAATAGGAACCGAAGGGGGCCACGGGGGATTCATCCTCCTGGCTCCTCTGAGGAAGCGGATGATGAGCTCGTTCCTTCCTATTGACTGGCAGCGCGTTGGCATAGCGAACGCTGCAATAGCCGCCACATACACTTTGAGCGTGGAGGGGGACCTGCCCTTGTCCAACAGCTCCTGAAGGAAGCAGAGCACCCACGACACCCCACACGTACGTGGGTCTAGATTCTTGTCGGTGCACCATAAGGAGAACACAGACCATTTAGACGCATATAGTCTTCTCATAGAAGGAGCTCTACACTGCGTGATCGTGTTCACGACCACTTCTGGCAAAGCAACGGGTATTCGTTGATTATCCACGCATGCAGAGACCAGCGCTCTGGGTGGGGATGCCAGATTGAGCCGCCGGCCTGAGAGAGCAGATCTCTTCTCGCCGGGATCGGCCATGGGGCTACCTGTGACAGCCGCAGTAGCTGGACTGTCTGAGGATGCTGGGACCATTCTCCCGGGGGAATGTTGTCCCTGGACAGTCTGTCTGGGCCATCGTTCAGGTGGCCCGGCACATGCGCGGCTCTCAGGGAGCATAGCGAGTGCTGAGCCCACACGAGGAGGCATTTTGTTAGATCGCAGAGATTCCTGGATCTGACACCGCCCTGGCGGTTCACGTAGTGGTGGCCCCGTATGTATGGGAGGAAGCGCTTCAGCGCGTTCTCGACCGCTATCATCTCCAGACAGTTTATATGAGGGCGTTTCTCTCGGTCTGACCACAGGCCAAAGACCAGTCTGCCCTCTAAGAGAGCGCCCCAACCTAAGTTGGAGGCGTCCGTCGAGATGACCATTCGGTACGAGACAGCTCCCATCACCACTCCTCGTTGGTACCAGTCGGCCGCTAACCAGGGCTCTAGTGCTGAAACGCAGCTCTGAGTCTTTGATTCGTCTGCCGCCGGAAGCCCAAGCTCGGTGAGGCACTTGAGCATTCAGCCAGCGTTGCAGCGGGGGCATATGCAATAAGCCCAGCTGAAAGCGCTGCTGCCTTTCTTCAGAGGAGCGGTGCTGCCCTTCTGGAAAGACGCGCACGCTGTGTTGACAAACGGGCCGTCATTGCCACAGAGTCCAGTTCTATTCTCAGAAAAGAATCTGACTGACTGGGCAGTAATGAGCTCTTGATCCAGTTGACCGTGAGGCCCAGGCTTTCCAGATGGCTGAGAAGTACTGTCCTGTGAGATATAAGTTCCATCTCTGACTGTGCCAAAATCAGCCAATCGTCCAGATAGTTCAGAATTCGCAAACCCCGATTTCTCAGGGGAGCGAGAGCCACGTCCATGCACTTCGTGAATGTACGGGGTGCTAAAGACAGGCCGAACGGAAGAACGGTGTATTGATAACTTTGACCCTCGAAGGCGAATCTCAAGAATGGCCTGTGACGGGGTGTTATCTGTATCTGAAAGTACGCGTCTTTCAGATCGAGAGAAATAAACCAGTCCCTCGGGCAAATTTGCGGGAGTATCTGTCTGGTTGTGAGCATTTTGAACGGTCTTCTCATAAGAGCTTTGTTCAAATATCTCAGGTCTAAGATAGGTCTTAGAGCTCCGTCCTTCTTGGGTACGAGGAAGTATCGGCTGTAAAAGCTTTGCACAGTAGCTTCATTATTTCTGCACGAAGTAGGTGTGCTACTTCCGAATTCACTGTCGTCTCGGTCCGTGCTTGAAAGCGAGGGGACGGCGAGCGAACTGCAGCGAATAGCCCTGTTTTACTGTGCTCAGCACCCATTCTGACACACCTGGAATAGCTTCCCATGCTTCTGCATGTACAGCTAAGGACAGAGTGACCTCCGGGTTTCGATTGCCGCACTTCGTGGGCTCGATAACCTGACTCAGAGGTATGAGCGCGGTGCGCGCTCTCGGTGCTTGGATACGGCGGCTCGCTAACAGCAATGGCTGGTTGTTTTACACACGATGTCCCGGTTTTCTTGGACGGGGAACATTTTGTGGGAAAACTGGGACGCGCGAGCAGCGCCGGGGGTAAAGTGTTTGTCAGTAAGTGTGAGCACTCGTGAGCGGGCACAGGACTTACATTTATAACAAGACCGGTAAGAGGTAATTTTGGCCGTGTGACAGAGCGGGCAGTGAGTAGGTGTGGGCACGGGCTCGTGGACACATCTTCTACTTTTAGTACTCGAGCGGCATTTGCCAGCTTTATGAGGGTGGGCTCTGTGAGAGACACGGGGGTTATCGTGCTTGTGTCAGGGTTCCTGCAGGTTTCAGTTAGTCAAATTTAAGACCTTTTTAAGACATTTTAAGACCATAAAGATTGAAATTTAAGACCTACACGACGCATTGCCAAAAAAATATTCAAATCAAAGAATTCATTTTATTTCAATGAATTCAGTAATTGAAAAAGCATTAACTTAATTTACAGATAAAGCAATCACATTAGTAACCTTCCAGACCCAACAACGCGTGTCAGAGAAAAGAACAGAATCAGATATAATTTTTTTATAGAAAATTGTACTTTGCATATTATAGGCCTACTGTAAAAAACACATAATTAGTTGATTAGTTAATTTAGTTGATCATAGTTGATCATAACTAGAACATTTCATTTAATTATTATAGTGCCAAAAATTACCACTGTTATCACAGAATCCTGTTCAAAAAGTACTAATACTACACAATGAAATCAATTCACCAAGTTTTATGTCGAAAAACAGCAAATAACAAATAAAATTAGCATCAATACACACTAACATAAACATTAAAATAATATGATTAAAAATGATAGCCAGATTTTAAAAGTGTCTTGCAACATGTTATATACTAACATGTACAAGTTCAAATAAAGTTGACAAAAAAGGTTTTTATAAAAAGATAAACCTCACATATTTCAGACTTTAATTTATCTTTTTTGACTCATTCTTTTTATAAAAAATGATTTACTGACATTTACAATACAGTTTAGCTTATCTTTTATTATTAATAGTAAAATTCGGTCCGATTTTCCCGTGGCGTCTGTCATTGTCATCACAAAAAAGTTTTAGTGGCTAATGGATTTCCACCGCCGAAAAACACTTGCTGTAGCTCTGTTACAAGATTTATTTATGGAGAAGAGAAAAACACCCATAGTGTTTGGGTGCACCCGCATCCTTCATGTCTTCTTTCATGTCGCTGCGCCTGGAAAAAAACGAGCCTGTTGCTTCAATTATAAGCGCGCTTACCGCGCGCCTACATTTGAATGAACTTGAGCGCGAAAAAGACGCGATATGTGAACTGCCTCTTGGCGAGCGACTTTGTAATAACTTTCTGCGGCCAGCGTTTCTGGAAATGAACGAGGGTAAATCTTTTTTAAGACCTGACTAAATGAAATTTAAGACCGCGGATGAAAATCTGGCTGTTTTTAAGACGTTTTAAGGCCTTAAATTTAAAGTTCAGAATTTAAGACTTTTTAAGACCCCGCAGGAACCCTGCGTGTGTAGCTTGAGTAGATGTGGGCACATTTTCTACACTTAAAATGCCAGCGGCTTGAGCCGGATAACCAGATATTACACTCTATCGATTGAATCGAACTCAAGTTCGTTTCCCCCCTTGGTGCGGATCTTTTGGGCAGGTGTGAATACAGCAATCGTACTCGGGTGCGGACCAAATAACCGAACCGAGACACAGCTGAAGAGGTGGTCTCGGTACGGTTCCAAACGAATTCCGGTACGGTTTGTTTACGGTGTGAACATGAACCGACCCAATTGCAGTTCAAGCACTGTGCCTTTAAGAATTTATTTGACTGCTCTTATGAGGATATTAACAAAACGGACATTTTGGCATAATGGTGTGTGTTATTGTTCGTTCAAGCGCGAAAGAGAATTCGACGCGCTGTCTGTGCACATGATACTGTTGCGCGTCGTGTGTGCATCAGGACATTCACAGACAGAGCGCTCTCTTTTGTCTTATTGCGCTTAAATGGTTTAAAAGCATGTTCTCTCCGCCGGAACCGTCTTGCAGCACATCATCGTCTTCTCAAAATCCTAATTACAACATTGTATAGTTGACATTGTATCATATGATGCTCATTAGTCTCTTCATATTGTGTTTGTTCTTTTACTGATTTGGTGTTATTCTCTACAAATATTGCATTATGAAATATCTCCATGCTGAGCCTGTTTTTGCACTTCCTGCTTTTCCCTGCTTAAGAATTCCTGTCCAATGAATGGACGACCTTAGCACAAGTGGTTTTGTTTACAAATTTTGGTTTGAACAGACGCAAAAAAAATCTACATTGTATTTGGTCCGGACCAAAGCAAGTGAACTATCGGACTTTCCTGGTGTGAATACACCCTAAGTAATTCTAAGAGGTCTTAAATTTGGGAACTGAAAAACAGAAATACTGCGCAATTGAGATGTCATTTTTATTCAAAAGGCGATGATTCGATTTAATGTGAGCGCTGCACTTATTAAAATTGAAACGCTGTTGTTCGTTCAATAGCTTACTGCTAAATAAGCTGGAACAGTCACATTTTCTGGAACTGAGCGAGCTGGTAGTTTTGGTGGAAGTCTGGCCGCAGCGGGACTTGAACACCGTCGTTTTCCTAGAAGGGCTAGGACGACTTCGAGGCCTCGGGCTTGATGTCAATCTTTGGCCGGGGACCACGTTGAGGGCGGCGGGCAGCAGAGCGAGAGCGCGGTCTCGAGCTTCGGGCCTGCTTCCTCTGTGAGGCGGCGGCGGCGGCGGCTGCGGCTGTGAGCTTCGAGCAGACGGGAGCGACCTGTTGCGGAGCTAGCGCGCTTAGGCAGGAAATGTTTCATGGCCTGCGATGTCTTCTGTACCTCAGCGAATCTGTCCGCAAAATCCTTGACGGACGATCCAAAGAGCCCAGCAGATGAGATGGGAGCGTTGAGGAACGCAGCGCGCTCCGAGTCCGGCATCTCAGACAGTGTTAGCCACAAATGTCTCTCAGCAACGGTGAGAGAGGCCATAATTCGCCCCACGGCCTGTGCAGCAGATTTTGTAGCGCGAAGAGCGAGGTCTGTGGCGCTTACAGCTTCCAGTCCTTCCTCGTCAAGTTTGCAGAGAAGGTTGGCTTGGAAAACTTGTAGCGTGGCCATTGTATGCAACGCAGCTGCAGCCTGTCCAGCGGCGGTGTAAGTGCGGCCGTGCAGTGCTGAGGTGGTGCGGCAGGCTTTAGAGGGAAGTGCAGTCTTAGCGCGCCGTCCAGCGGAGGGCGGGCAAAGATGATCCGCAACAGCTTCCTCTACAACCGGGAGGGACTGGTATCCTCTGTTTTTAGCATCATCAACAACGGAGAATGCAGCAGAAACAGAAGTTTTTACACGGGCTGAAAAGGGTGCAGACCAGGATTTCGCGAGTTCTTCGTGAAGCTCAGGAAGAAAAGGCGCGGATCTAGACGGTGTAGCAACACGGTCCCCTTTTAGAAAGCAGCCATCCAGTCGGTTGCGTGCTGGCTCTACGGGCGTCGACCACTCAAGGCCGAGGCTCTCAACGGCCTGAGAGAGCAGACGCGTCAGCTCTGACTCAATGCTGGCCCGTTTCCCAGACGTTTCGCGAGCAGGGGGTGCGAGATCAACAGAGCTCGGATAATCCTCACTGCCTGACGCTAGTGTAACCAAATGAATGAGATGATTGACATTAGTGAGAACCTATCAGCAGGTAATCCACCCTATTTAAGAGCTGGTTGGCTGTAGCCTGGCATGCGTCACGTCCGACTCCGCCTCCTGATTCGTTGTTGACAGTGGCTGTAGGTAGGTGGGTTAGCATATAGCAATGGTTATCTTCTCTGTGTATGGCACTGACTATTCGTGTTGTGTTTAGCCTGTCTTTTCTCTCTGCCTTGTCCGTGGCATCGTCTTAGTGGGTGCATTCGTGTGCTTGCTTTACAATCAAGTATGTGCAAATTGGGTGTGGAGGGCGAATTGTCTGTTTTGTTTGGGATCGACTGATGTTTTGGGCTGTGTGCAGTGTCTCTGTGCTCCAGCTGAGTGCACAAATTCAGAGCGTCTGTGCGACGAAAGGATAAACACCATGGGTGGTTAGATCATCTTCTTTTGGTAAGTTTATTGCGCATGTAACTGAGTTGAGTTTAACATTTAGCGTTGAGGCATAACATTTTAGTGGTGTTTTCTTTGTCTTTGGACCAGGACTTTCCCTTTCGTCCGGGCGATCATTTTCTCTACTGATGCTATAAATAGCCATTATAATCTTGTCGATTCCTTGCTGCCATATTACAAGAACATCATATATTTCTGCAAAGAGAAGGGATTGTCGCTTTCCGGTCACACCTGTGGCGTTTTACTCTTGCTGCTGTCTGGTTTGGTTTTATTTATTGAGGGTGTAATATTACCATTTGCTACATGTGGAACTAACACTCATTAGGGTCTGTAACTAGTGCACAAAACCGTCCGTGGCTCTATGCGAACCCGTGATGGAAATTGAGTGTGTTGTTGTTTGTTTAGATCTTTGTGTACCAATTGTGAGTGTTTGTTAAATTATTACCATCATTTGTTTGCTTATACTGGGACAATTTCTAATTGTGGTTTGTTGTAATTATTATTATTTTGAAGTTTGTGTATTAATTTTCTTATTTCTTTTCAGGAGCTGGGGTCCCACGGGTAGAGGGTCTCTTCTGGTGGTGGTGTTTCTTCGAGTGTTTGCCGTGTGACACTGTTGAAGTGCCTGATGGTGTGACCTGAGTGCACTATGGTGTGTGAGTGTGCTTTGGTAAATTAAACTTAGTGACTGCGTCTCCCGTGGTGTACCTCAGCCCTGTCAATTTGTGTCTTTTTGGGTTTTTTTTGTCAACTGTATTAATGTTTTGTGTATATGTCGTTTGTTGACCTTGTGTCAGTATATTCTTCTTAGTTCCAGATGTTATTTTATGAAATGGTTGCCTTTTAATGTGATTTGTCTTTTTGCTATAAATTAAATTGTAATAAATCTTTTGTATTTTTGATACCCATGTCTCTGCCTACCTTTACTAGAGAAAGTGAACCTGAGTGACCTAATGATGATAATCTGAGTGTTGTCCATATTTCCCGGGGCGAAACTCCCCGGGTGGCGTAGTCGTAAATCTTTCTACCTGTAATACCGCTCTATCGCCACACTAGGATAGAGCAGCTGTCCTCCTCCGCTATTTCCACATCATCAGACTCATCCGCGACGGAAACGGCGGCAGACAGCGGCCGTTGTCCGGGGGTGATAGACTCGAGTGAAGCGGGCGGTTAAGCTGGCGGGCGAACCGGCGAGCTTGCCTCGGTGGGAGGAGGTTCAGGGCCTCGCTGAGCGCGGCGCTTCTTTCGGCGCGGCGGGCAGGGGTGCAGACTCGTGGAAGCGTGCCATGCGAGTCCGCAGAGTCGCCATTGACATCAGCTCGCAATGAGGGCATCCGCCGTCGGCGAGCGCGAGAGCTGCATGATCTTCTCCCAGGCAGGAAACGCAGATAACATGGCGGTCCCCGTCGCTGAGAGGGGCTCTGCACGAGCCACAGAGAGTGCGAGACATCTTTAAAAAGACGCTCAGCTCTTTTAGAGAGAAAAGGTATGTGATTCGCGGGGCGAAAACACACTGCAGTAAAGGATATAGTGCACCGGATAGCGCAGCAGGAATGTCGGCAGAAGGCGGCTCGGCCAGCGGCTTCGATGCAGACTCGTCCCGCTGAAAGGCTTCTTCAGACGGCGCGGCTTCTCTCAGGATCCAGCGATGCGTGAGCTCCGCTTGAAGAGATGAAAATCAGTGAACCAGCCTCTCAACGCTATATTTATAGCCCTAGGCCACGCCTATTTCGGCGGGACGCTATGCAAATGGGCGCGAAGCACCCCCATTGGTCAGGCGTCAAAAGGGCCTCTCTCGATAGGCTGCTGCAGTTGCCGCAGAGCAGCCAATAGGCGCGCAAAGGTGCCTCGCCTATGTCTGTATGCTGCTGCAACGCGTTTTGCATTATATAAAAATTAAAGGATAATTTTTGGCTTCAATATCTCACGGAAAGAGACTTTCCCCCAAGCGTAAGTTCTTACGCAGTACGAGAGAACCTCTCGTAAGAGAACTAACAAAACAGCATCAGGCATAAGAGACATCAATGATTCAAATAGGGTGACCACCCGTCCCGCGTAGCGCGTGCGCGCACAGCGTTTGAAGCCCAATTCATGCGTCCCGCAAATTGAGACCGTGTCACGCATAATCTATGCTTGCTCAAAAAAAAAGTTGGTCGCTCTATATCCTCGAGCCCCAGGCAGCCAAACGAACATTACTTGACATTTCAGCACGCTACTGTTGCCACACCCACCCCTTAGTTGAACGGCTGACTAGGTTGTTGTCAACTTTTTCGTTGTTGTCATGACAGCGCGCGCACGCTCATACCAGACACAGTGGGAAGGAACTTTAAGATGCGCGCGCTTTCCAATTCGAAAAATGGAGAAAGAGACCGAGTCTGAGAGGCACCGCCATCATCAATTAAAAAGAGAAGGTGTGGGTACAAGAAAGACTGGGAAAATGAATATTTGTGGCTGAAAGGTGTTGAGGGGGATACCGAGAGGGCTTTTTGTGACCTTTGCAAAACGTCCTTCTCAATCGGACATGGAGGGGAATACGATGTGTATTTTTTTTTTTTTTTTTTTTACTGTTCCTGTGGTGTTGAGCAACTACAATTCCTGTTAATCCTATAATTTTATATTATAATTTATTTAAAGTGAATAAATTGTAATGAAAAATAAATAAAATTAAATAAATAAAAGTTGATATATAATAAAAATAAAAGTAAATCGTAAGTGGAAGTGCATCTGTCAATTCACTGAATGTTCAAAATATTATGAATCTTTATTTAGAAAAAAATACACATTGGTTGGCCTATTCATGAGCATACATGAGCAATTACACATGTTTAGGGGAATAGGGCATTATTAATATCATGTAAGGTGGTATGTGCTTGGGTAAACCAGTGAGTCTGCCCGTGGGGTGGGGGCACTGCCGCGCCAGGCAGTGTCCCACATTGTCCCTCAGAAACATACCCCTTGTCCCCCCTTGGGCTTATTAGCAGGTGATCACCCTAGATTCAAATTGTCCTTAAAATATATTTATTCTTGCAAGAATGTTCCCAGTCCATCCACAGTCCAGCTGCAGGCGGAGTGAGACCCAGAGCAGAGGTTGGCCAGCATTTTTATAGTGTTATCTCTTGTCACCCACCACAACACAAGGAACAAAAGGGACCCCCCTTGACCCCGGGAATCCTCTCACCTCTGAAATCCCACACACACACCCTGCAGCTGTACTAACATCATAAAAGAAACTCAAAATACAGACAAATGAATGTATGGCATTCATTTGTTAAATCATTGAAAATAAAATATAGAGAAAAGATCAATTTTTCCATAACAACCACAATCTCTGAAAGTTTTATTAGTATTGGCACAATAATGTTTTTATTGTCTTTCTTCAAAAGAACAGTGCAGAAACAGCAAAGTCCAATATGGATGGACCTCTACTTTGTGTGTTTTATTATTTTTGCACTTTTTACATAAAGTGGGTACGGAAAGTATTCAGACCCCCTTACATTTTTCACTCTTTGTTATATTGCAGCCATTTGCTAAAATCATTTAAGTTCATTTTTTTTCCTCATTATTGTACACACAGCACCCCATATTGACAGAAAAACACAGAATTGTTGACATTTTTGCACATTTATTAAAAAAGAAAAACTGAAATATCACATGGTCCTAAGTATTCAGACCCTTTGCTGTGACACTCATATATTTAACTCAGGTGCTGTCCATTTCTTCTGATTATCCTTGAGATGGTTCTACACCTTCATTTGAGTCCAGCTGTGTTTGATTATACTGATTGGACTTGATTAGGAAAGCCACACACCTGTCTATATAAGACCTTACAGCTCACAGTGCATGTCAGAGCAAATGAGAATCATGAGGTCAAAGGAACTGCCTGAAGAGCTCAGAGACAGAATTGTGGCAAGGCACAGATCTGGCCAAGGTTACAAAAAAAAATCTGCTGCACTTAAGGTTCCTAAGAGCACAGTGGCCTCCATAATCCTTAAATGGAAGACGTTTGGGACGACCAGAACCCTTCCTAGAGCTGGCCGTCCGGCCAAACTGAACTATCGGGGGAGAAGAGCCTTGGTGAGAGAGGTGAAGAAGAACCCAAAGATCACTGTGGCTGAGCTCCAGAGATGCAGTCGGGAGATGGGAGAAAGTTGTAGTAAGTCAACCATCACTGCAGCCATCCACCAGTCGGGGCTTTATGGCAGAGTGGCCCGACGGAAGCCTCTCCTCAGTGCAAGACACATGAAAGCACACCTGAAGGACTCCAAGATGGTGATAAATAAGATTCTCTGGTCTGATGAGACCAAGATAGAACTTTTTGGCCTTAATTCTAAGTGGTATGTGTGGAGAAAACCAGGCACTGCTCATCACCTGTCCAATACAGTCTCAACAGTGAAGCATGGTGGTGGCAGCATCATGCTGTGGTGGTGTTTTTCAGCTGCAGGGACAGGTCGACTGGTTGCAATTGAGGGAAAGATGAATGCGGCCAAGTACAGGGATATCCTGGACGAAAACCTTCTCCAGAGTGCTCTGGACCTCAGACTGGGCCAAAGGTTCACCTTCCAGCAAGACAATGACCCTAAGCACACAGCTAAAATAACGAAGGAGTGACTTCACAACAACTCCGTGACTGTTCTTGATTGGCCCAGCCAGAGCCCTGACTTAAACCCAATTGAGCATCTCTGAAGAGACCTGAAAATGGCTGTCCACCAACGTTTACCATCCAACCTGACAGAACTGGAGAGGATCTGCAAGGAGGAATGGCAGAGGATACCCAAATCCAGGTGTGAAAAACTTGTTGCATCTTTCCCAAAAAGACTCATGGCTGTATTAGATCAAAAGGGTGCTTCTACTAAATACTGAGCAAAGGGTCTGAATACTTAGGACCATGTGAAATTTCAGTTTATCTTTTTTAATAAATGTGCAAAAATGTCAACAATTCTGTGTTTTTCTGTCAATATGGGGTGCTGTGTGTACAATAATGAGGGAAAAAAAATGAACTTAAATGATTTTAGCAAATGGCTGCAATATAACAAAGAGTGAAAAATGTAAGGGGGTCTGAATACTTTCCGTACCCACTGTAAGTGTGAGTGTGGCCACATACCAATTCAATTACACTGATTTTTTTTTTTTTTTTTTTGAGTATTTTATTTTTCAGTTTTCAATTTCAGAATATACATGAAAACACAAAACAAACAACTCCAAACCCCTTCCCCAACCCACCCACGAACTGGAAAGAGAGGAGGAGAAAAAGTAAATAAATAAATAAAATTAATACATAACGAAAATAATACTAGTACTATTATCGATAAAATGAATATCGATTTAAAAAAAAAAAAGAGAAGACAACATTAATCACTGACAACAAAGAGTTTGTAAATGCTACAACCCGTCCATCATTGGAGCTGACAACGTGTCCATATTTGCTAAATATGGCTGCCACATCTCTGTAAAAGTATTATAATCATTCCTGAGTATATATGTAATTTTTTCAAGTGGAAGACAGCTATTCATTTCTGAAACCCATCTTCCTATGGAAAGTTGAGAGTCCGACTTCCATGTGATAGCGATGCACTTCCTTGCAACGCACAGGGCCAGTGAGAAGAACCTCTTTTGAGCTTTTCTTAATTGTGCATCAATATTTGTAGTATCTCCTAATAAGCAGATTTGAGGATCTAATGGGAGATGTAGTCCTAGGAGTTTGGTCATGATGTCAGAGAAGTCGTGCCAGAATGTGTTAAGTTTTGTGCATGACCAAGTGCAATGTAGGAATGAACCCTCTTCTATACTACATCTAAAACACAGGTTAGGTATCTCAGGTTTATATTTATGTAATTTATGTGGCGTAAGATAGGTTTGATGAAGAAAGTTATAATAAGTCAGCCTGTATCTGGAATTAAGAGTGGCAGTTAAACTTTTTTGACACAATTCAGCCCAGAGCTCTGTACCCATTGTCACACCTAAGTCAGACTCCCATTTCTCCCTTGATTTATGTAAACCTGGTTTTAAAGCATCATCCATCAAGAGAGAGTACACTTTTGAGATAAGACGAGGTGTGTTACCCTCATGAAGCAGTTTTTCCAGTTCGCTGAGCATGGGTAAAGTCATTTCAGGTCCCATTTAAGAAATGATCTTAACTGTAAATAACAAAAGAAGTTTCTGCTGGACAGATCATATTTCCTCCTTAGGTCCTCAAAAGACATCAGGCATCCATCCTTATAACAGTCCTCCAAATGATGAATCCCTTTTTGGTGCCACGTTTCCAGGATCTTATTATCCACTGACATAGGTACGAGTTCATTCTGTTTCAATGGTGTTCTAGGTGAAAATATATTTTTTAGTCCAATATTTTTCCGGACTTCATGCCATGTTTTGATGAAATGAGTCAAGACAGGGTTGTCCGTTCTTCTGGAGATGGTTGAAGGTGTCCATTTATAGATAAAGTCTGCAGGAACATTTTCTTTAAGAGCATACATTCCAATTGAAACCCAAGGTGGGACATTTTCCTTTTCAAATAAAAAAGAGAGAAGTCGCATTTGGCCAGCCAGATAATGCTTTTCAAGGTTAGGCAGTCGAAGACCCCCGAGTTTGTAGTCCCATGTAAGTTTTTCCATTGAAACCCTTGGAGTCTTACCATTCCATATGAATTGTCTAATATGTTTGTTCAGGTTTTTAAAGAAACTGGATGGCACTGGAATCGGTAAGGACTGAAAGAGGTACTGCAACCTTGGTAATATATTCATTTTAATACAATTTATTCGGCCAATCAAAGTAATTGGTAAATTTATCCATTTCTGTAAATCCTCTATTATTCTACTAACTAGTGGTAAGTAATTGAGTTTGTACACATTTTTAAGGTTGTTATCCACCATAATTCCAAGGTATCTTATCCCGCTTGGAGACCATTTAAATGGACCTCTTTGCTGATGTTCAGTGTAGTTAAAATTCGAGAGTGGGAGAATTTCACATTTGTCGTAATTTACCTTATATCCAGAGACAGATCCAAATGCATGCAAAACGGTTTTTAATTTAGCAAGGGAGTCAGATGGCTTTGTTAAATACAGAATTATATCATCTGCCATAAGATTGATTTTATGTATCGTCTGGTCCACTTTCACACCTTTTATCTCTGAGTCTTGTCTGATTGTCTCGGCCAGAGGTTCAATAGCTATAACGAAAAGCCCGGGGGATAATGGACACCCTTGTCTGCTTGATCTGCTAAGGGGGAAGGCAGTGGACATTTGTCCATTGGTGATTATTTTGGCCTGTGGTTTTTTTTATACAGCGTTCTGACCCAATTAATAAAATAGGAGCCAAATCCAAATTTAGATAGATCCTTAAATAGATATGGCCACTCAAGCCTATCAAAGGCCTTTTCCGCGTCTAGGGTAACGGCTATACTAGGTTCAGTACTGGAGGTTGCCATATGAATAACGTTAAATAACCTACACATATTATTGGCAGAGGATCTCTTCTGGATAAAGCCGACCTGGTCTCGGTTTATCAATTTTGGTAAGAATTCACTCAACCTGTATGCTATAGCTTTAGAAATCAATTTATAATCCGCATTTAGGAGTGAGATTGGTCGGAAAGAGGAGCATTTTAAGGGGTCTTTGTTTTTTTTATGGATCACTGTAATTATAGCCATTGAAAATGAATCAGGGAGGCTTTGTGTTTTAGATGCTAGATTAATTACATCCATAAGGAGAGGTATAAGCAAATCCTTAAACTCATTATAAAATTCGGGGGGGAACCCATCCTCCCCTGGTGATTTATTAGACTGCAGTGTAGCTAGAGCGTTTTCAATCTCTTTGGAGGTAAATGGTGAATCTAAATACCTCTGTTCGTCCTGACTCAGTTTAGGCAGATCAATATTATTTAAGAATGTATCTATCGTGGACGGATCTTCTGGTGATTCCGACTCATATAAATTAACGTAAAACTTTTTAAAGGTTTCATTTATTTCTTTTGGGTTCTGTGTAATACAGCCACGTTCATCTTCAATTTGGTTAATTGTTTTTGAACTCTCCTCTTTCTTTAATTGCCATGATAAAACTTTATGAGCCTTCTCCCCCAGCTCATAGTACCTTTGTTTCGTTCTCAAAATATCTTTCTCAGCCCTATAAGTGCATAATGTGTTATACTTGAGTTTTCTTTCTACCAATAGACTATATATATTCTTATCTCTATGTTGCTGAAAGTCTTTTTCCAGCCCAAGAATTTCTTTTTCTAATTCTTCCACTTCTGCTACATATGATTTTTTAAGCCCTTTTGTATACGAGATTATTTGTCCTCTTAAATAAGCTTTTAATGTATCCCATAGTATGAAACTATTAGGGGAGGAAGGACAGTTTGTTTCACAGAATAGTTTGATTTGATCCCTGACAAATTTACAGAAGTCACTTTTTTTCAGTAGGGTTGGATTCAGGGTGGGAATTATACCGCGGCCACGCGGCCATGGCCGCCGTTGCCCTACACTTTGGCCTTCATGCCCCGTAAAAAAAAAATCATCGTACGGCCACAGTGGCCTGTGTGCCCTGGCCCTGTCCAAGTTCCACCCAAATAGTCTCTGAACTTAAATTAGTTTGTGGATTCGCGCAGGTGCAGTGTCATAATCACATCGATGATCTCACGCATCAAAACAGCAGTGCAAGAAGCATGTAACGTCAGCACCAACAGAAGAACGACACTCTGTTGTCGAAACTGGTGCATAGATATATACACTAGATTTCGCCTTGGCTACGGTATTCGTTCATGAACTGCCGTAGCCAAGGCGAAATCTATATGTCTATCTATGCACCAGTCTGCGCACACGTCACACAGCAGGAGGCGCGGGCGCCCTCAGATCACTTGGACGTCGCTGTGTTACAAGAGGTAAAAACGATATAAAAACTGTTCGTTTTCTCACACAAACCGCTCGTTTCGTGTCTTAGGCCATCAATGTGTACTTACGATGGGGAATTGTTTAATTTGGACGATGGGGAATTGTTTTAATTTGGACTCTGTGGATGGCTGCTCTTTTAGACCGTGACCATAGACCTGCATTATATGACTGACAGACAAGAACGGTTTGACCTAAAAATATCAAAATCTATTTGCTAGTAGATAAGTGCCCTTTTCAGAAAAGGGCCCTATGCAAGGTTATATAGGCCTATAACGGCGTCGGCGCACTGAAGCGTTTTTTTTTTTTTTTTTATAGTTCAAAGTTACTATAAGATTGAATGTTATTACCTTGACAAACTATAACTTACATCATTAAAGAGATATAAGACTCACGTTTCAGTATTTGAACACTATTGTATTCTGAGAAATTTATATTGACAGTTATGTCTTAATTTGTGTCAGGAGTTATGAAATGCAAAAATGAGTCGATACCTTTAATATGAATTATGAGCGTCAGATTCATAAAAAACTCCTGTGCTGTCGTCATGAAAGCGATTCACAAAACAACGTCCCTCACGGCTTTTAGCTCAAAAGTGTGCAGATTTGGAGAAATATTGATATATTCTCAGTTTACATCAGATTTCTATTGACAGGAATAATATTTTATTGAATTTATAGCCAAATGCGTCGATGTAATCATTATAAGCTCTGTATACTGATGTGCTGTGTTTTCAATTCATACCAGCAGCCTGAGGGCGCTCTACTGAACATTATAGTCCATATTTGAAACACATGAAGAAGAGCGTTCGACAATGCAGGAAATTATTAATTTATTGGCATTTGTGTTGTTTCTGAATGCTTTTATTGGCATTTGTGTTGTTTCTATTGTTGTGTGAGGGTGTATACCTTCTGGATGTAATGGCGCTCTCTCTCTCTCTCTCTCATTAAAAAATGTTGTTTTTTTTATTAAAAAAGTCATAATCCATGTCTTATTCCAAATTAGGATGTTATGGTATCAATCTGAATGGGAAAACCATCGAACTGTACGATGGCCTTTGTGCCCTGTCATATGGCCTTGGTGCCCCTAAAAAAAAAAAAAAGGTGGAGGCCAAATGGCCTTGCCCCTAAAATTACATAATTCCCACCCTGGTTGGATTCAAACGCCACCTGTACATGCTGGCCATTTTCTCAGGCATTACTATAGATAGAGTGAGTGGGGAATGATCAGAAAGTATCCTTGGCAAATAATCAGACTCTAATGCTCTGTAAGCCACATGTGTTGACAGTAAGAAAATATCAATTCTGGTATGTGAATTATGACGATTTGAATAAAAAGAATAGTCTATGGTCTGGGGATGTATTTGCCTCCAAACATCTGTTAAATTTAAATCTTTCACAAATGATAGAGTAGTTGAGGCTGCTTTAGACTTTGCAGTGGAGGTTGCTGATTTGTCCAAAATCGGGTCCAGACAGAAATTAAAATCTCCCCCCATAAGAATATGTTCACGACCCCCCGATACTTTAAGAAAAATGTCTTGAATAAAGGAAGTATCATCATAATTAGGGGCATAAAGGTTTAGTAAGGTCCATTGTTCAGAATAAATTAGACAGTTTATTAAGACATAGCGGCCTAATGGGTCACTTATTATTTCCTGAACAGTGATGGGAATGTTTTTGTTTATAAGAATAGCAACTCCTCTGGCTTTAGAGCTGAAAGATGAAGAGAAGACTTGACCAATCCATCCTCTTTTTAATTTATCGTGTTCCTGCGCAGTCAGATGAGTCTCCTGGACAAAGGCTATATCTGTTTGAATCTTTTTTAAATATGTTAACACCCTCTTCCTTTTAACGGGTCCGTTAAGACCATTGACATTAAAACTGACAAATTTCACCACCTTATTCATGTAAAAAGTTTAAAGAATTGCAGTAACCTGCCTAGTAGCCTCTCAACAATAAGCATAAAGAAAATGCATCTACGGAAACCAACAGAAAAAAAACAAACAAAAAAAAACCTCCCCGTTCCCCCAGGCACCGCCCCCCTGAACACTCGGCGCCATCCAAAAACACCAATCGGGACCTCCGTTGAATGCTCCCTAAAACTATCATACCCGACTAATACCTTATTGTCCCCGGAGCTCTCTTGTATTTAAGTTTGTAATCACTCAGTATAAACAAACTCAAGTGTAAACATTGTAACTCCCGCTCTAACCAGAGGTAAATGAAAGTTCAAAGTTCAAGTGCAACCCCATACCAATAGGATAAGTTTGCTTAATGTCCAAAAAAAAAAAAAAAAAAATGTGGCGGGGATATCGTTGCACTTACATAATAGTCACTGGATAGTTTGTGGATCTACAGGAATCGCTTCTCCTCAGAATCAGAGGAGTTTATGGTGCTGCACCTGTAATCACCTGTGAGACGCGGGATTAATCACCTCCCGGGAAGTTTCGGAGAAAGGATGCCGCTGCTTCTGGTGATTTGAAGAACTTTTTTTCTCCATTAGGTAGGATGACTCTCAAGGTCGCTGGGTGGAGGAGGCTAAACTGAAGCTTCTTTGCGTGCAGTTCCTTCTTAACATGATTGTATTATTTTCTTCATTACACTGAAATTATTATACAGTATTATATTAATTGTATTCTATATTTATTGTATTATTCTTATTTAAATGATATTTACATATATACACTCATGTACATATATATATATATATATATATATACACACACACACACACATACACTATATTTATACAAGATATACAATATAATACATATACCTAACTATATCTATTATATTACAATACACATGTATATATACATATCTTTATACAGCATTATATTTATTGTATTATTCATAGTTATTTACACTAAACAATATTTACATACATACACATACACTATATTTATACAATATATACACAATATAATATATATACCTATCTATTATATTACAGTATATATACATTATCTTTATACAGCATTATATTTATATATATATATATATATATATATATATATATATATATATACACACACACACACACACTATATTTATTATATATATACCTATCTATTATATTACATTACACATATATACATATATCTTTAGATTCTTATTGTTTTTTTTGTGTTATGTATTATGAAATTATAATATATATATATAAGGAAACACTGTCTTAGTTTTGTCTGTTGATCAGAGGTATGAATACAGAACAGAGTGTGAAATCCATAGTATTTACAAAAGTATATGTACAATATTTATACAAACCTTAGCACATCATCAAGGATGAGAGTTTTTAGACTCAATGGCTCCATGCCTTGACAAGTGGTCCACATTGGTAGTTCACAAGCAAACATGCCACTGTGAACAGTTGGTTTATGCTACCAGAAATGGACAAGGGAATGACTGTGTCAAACAACTTATGCTCTTTAACGCGACGGATAAGACGTTAAACATGTACCCTGAGCCTAGCCACAGACTGAGTGTGTGTCACTTCATCAGCTGACATTTGTTTTCCATTGGTCAGGAAAACAGGCCGGTGGATTTTACATGGCACTAGGCTATCAATTAAGAAGCCCTTATCCACCATGATGGCCATGTCAGGGGTAAAAAGGTTAATGATCCCTGACTGTTTGAACAGCTCCCGGTCACTAATAGACCCTGCATACAGTGCAGAAACAAATGTTATTGCACCATGAGGTGCCATTCCTACTAAAGCTTTGTTGGATTACATTTTTATTAAAGGTTTAATTTAGTTTTTCCACTGCAATAGTATATAAACTGATAAAGTTTAGTAGACTGATTTCAGATGATTATTGAGTCTCCAGCAAAGAGTCTCCTTTCCTGCCAGAGCTGTTTTCTCTATTGTGTTTTAAATGAGTCAGATCACTTGATTCTCACCTTTCGGAGCCCAGACGTTGAATCGTTAGGTTGATTTACTTTCACCTTTTGTCTTTAATGGCTCTGGGATGGCTCTTGGAATTGGAGTTCCTGTCCAGTATCAGCATGTGAATAGTTATGCTGATTCAATTGGACTCAGAGTAGGGTGTGTTCCTACTTCATTTGCATGCTTTGTTCAGAGTCTCCACCTCTATGTAATCCCTCCCCCTTGGAATGTATATAACTACAATGCATACTGTATTAGAGTTAGATTATGTTGGACGAAACCGCAGCCGCGCTCAAATAAAGAAACTCTTCTGTTTGAACGTGATCCAACGTCTCCTGGTCTGCTTTGAAGAAAGAAAAACTTTACAACAGATGGTGCCGTGACCCGGATGGAGAAACAGGAAACTGAATCTTGAAACTTCAAGATCAAAGATCTCAACAAAGCCTGACTAAGTTCCAGACTGAATCTTCTGAATCCAGATTGAAAACTTCAAGCTCCAAAAAGATCTCAAAGACTGAAATTTTTCCAGACGGAATCTTTCTCTACAAACGAAAGACTTGGTGAGTTTCACTTCATTCAAAGAACCTTTGCAGACCAGTACAAAAATTGTTTTCCTCTGCGCCGTTCAGAGAAGTAGTTAACAAACAGCTGTAGAGTTTGGTTAACTAAAGATAAGCCTCTAAAGTTTGCTTTTAGAGATGAAATTTACCCTCTGTTGTTGTTGGCAGGGAAGATTAACAGTTACATGTTAATATTGTGTGTTTGCTCTTGCTAGAGAAGACCTATCTGTAAGCTAGAGAAATTTAGCGTCATGTGCTAATAAGATTGTACCCTCTGTTTGCAAGACAGTAAAGAGAAGTTTTTTAGTGTTTGTTTGTGGTAACAGAAATTCACAAAATGTTTAGGAAAAGTACTAGACAGATTACACCTTTTTGAACAGATAGTGAATTCAAGTCTTTGTTATCAGAGCACATGGACTCCATCGTGACTGAGAAAGTCAGATTGAATTTAACAAAGAAATTTAGCATTGATGCAGACAAAGTGTGGTCAATTGAAGATTGTAAGAAGGTACTAGGAGAAAGTATTCGCAAGAACGATGCGAAAGCCATTCTCTGTTGTCACAGAGAATTTAGCTTATCCATTGCACAAGAACAAGCTCGTTGTATTGCTACATTAAACGATCAGAACAAACAATTGCAGACTCACATGTCCTGTCTCAAGTCAAAGGTGGGCCATAACAAAGCCTCAACCAAATGTGATTTAGAAGACCAACAGTCAGATGAAAGCTATCCTGATTTACAGTCTTTTGATAGTATAGAGGACAATGTCAATGCAGATGTAAATGCAGTTGAAGTGTGCGTAGCTAGACAAAAGCCTCAGGAAAAAGGTATTGATACAGTTTCATTTGCAACCCCCATATTGCAGCCACAAGCAGTCAAAACATCTTTAGGTCCTAAAGATATCGAGAGAATTTCTGAAAGTTTGCCATCAGTGCAAAGAAATTTTTCTGAGTTTAGGAGAGAGTTGTCCAAAAAGATGCGGCTCTATGATATGACTCTAGCTGAAGTCACTCAGCTAATATCACAGATCTTGACTGAGTCAGAATTCAATGATTTTGAAAGTGCTGTAAACAATTCTGAACTGCAACAAGCCAGTAAAGATGAATTGAGAGAGGAAGTTTTGAAAGTGTTAAAGGACATTGTTGGACCGAAAGTGGACTGGTCGAAAATTACCAATTGTGTACAAGAGAAAGAAGAAACTGTGAGTGAATATACTGAGAGGTTCTGTCAGGTAACTACAGTGTACAGTGGAATTGCAGATACTCCAGAAAAAGTGCTAGGTGATAATGGTCCCCTAGTTCGCGCATGGTTTCAGGGTCTTCTGTCAGAACATAAAAATGCATTGCCTTAGAACTAACATGGTCCAGTAGAACCCTGCAAAACAACTTGGACAAGTTAGCTACTTGGGAAAGAGACTCTGATGTCAAGGCAAGGGTAAAAATTGCAGCAGCATCCTTTAAGGTCAACTCAGAGAAGCCAAAGAAACGCAAAAGTCCTAGAGAAGCCAGTTGTTCTTACTGTGGCAAGCACGGACATTTTGGAAAAGAATGTAGAAAAAACAAAAATAACTTAAGACAAGTTGACAATGTTATGCAGCTCTTACTACATTTGTTTGCTACTTTAAAGCAACCCCTCCCCTCGTCATTGGACTCGTGGGTAAGCTTTTTGAGGTGTTAACCATTTGGGCTGTGATTGCTTAATCTCCCCAGTAACTCACAACAAAGATGAAAGACTTAGTGACTGTCACAGCCTTTGTTTGGGGGACATTCAGAAAACTCACAGCCTTAAATGTTATACTGCAGAACACAGAATATTGCAGTCAGACAACCATCCTCTGTTAATGATGTCTACTAGGACTGATGTTTCACTGGAGAATGGAAATGTGCCAATTTTCTCACACACTCTACAGTGTGCACACAACACAGGGACAGGATAGGACACGGACAAGTGGGGTGCCCTGGGAGGATCTGGACGCAACATGCGTTCGGGGGTGAACCCAGGGTGAAGACACTACCTCATAGGCCTTTCCCGATTTAGTCCATCCTTACCCTCACTGGTCCATAGGTGCCAAATAAATTAAGAAATAGGGAAAGAATGAAACGACAACAGTAGACTCTGAAAACGATAGAACCATAGTGTTTAAACTGCTACAACCATAGTGTTTTGAAGAAATACTGCTCTCTGTTTTTCTGTTTTCTGTCTTACAGTGTGCAGATAAAACTTGATGGCTTTTACAAGATCCATATGCAACGACCGTCTCATCTGCGTATGAAGCCCCAACCTCAAGAAGACCACCTTCTTGAGTCCACTGCTGAACGAACTATCACCAAAGAAAATGAAAAATACACAACGCAGAAAATTCACGGACCCTAATTGCATGTTTTGTTTCTGTGTCAGCATGCAATTACAGATGAACAACACAGAGCATGCTTGTGCCTGTAACTTTTTCAAGTTACAAGAATGAACTTTTAAGTGTACTTTGATAAAAGTTAGACTTAAAACCACTATACGATCAAATGACTTATGGAAGGATGAAGTCTATGCATGAATATTGCTGTTCTGCTGTTTCTTTGTTTTCTTGTGTTACTCGTATGTGTTGATGTCTTCGCAAGCAGAAACCTGGTGTAAAGCATCACCTCAGATTTCCATGAACAAGCCTCATGAGGGACGAGTCATCAGAGCAACTCTACGTGGTAAATGGACGCTACAGGAAACAGACTTCACAGCTATTCAGGCGCCATGGACTTTCAAGAATTCCACTCTTATGCTACATGGTTTTCTGTGTAATCATGTAGTTTATATGACATTTTACACCCTGCGTCGCAGGTGTCAACAGTTATGGTTTTGAGAAGAACTATGACACTCATGTAAATCAAGGACACAACACAGAATAAGTTATACATGCCTGTAACTTACACAAGTTACAAGAATTAACTTTTAAGTGTATAAATTTGTATTTTTGTGAGAGTTATTAGAACTCTCAAAGGGGGAAGTGTTGGATTACATTTTTATTAAAGGTTTAATTTAGTTTTTCCACTGCAATAGTATATAAACTGATAAAGTTTAGTAGACTGATTTCAGATGATTATTGAGTCTCCAGCAAAGAGTCTCCTTTCCTGCCAGAGCTGTTTTCTCTATTGTGTTTTAAATGAGTCAGATCACTTGATTCTCACCTTTCGGAGCCCAGACGTTGAATCGTTAGGTTGATTTACTTTCACCTTTTGTCTTTAATGGCTCTGGGATGGCTCTTGGAATTGGAGTTCCTGTCCAGTATCAACATGTGAATAGTTATGCTGATTCAATTGGACTCAGAGTAGGGTGTGTTCCTACTTCATTTGCATGCTTTGTTCAGAGTCTCCACCTCTATGTAATCCCTCCCCCTTGGAATGTATATAACTACAATGCATACTGTATTAGAGTTAGATTATGTTGGACGAAACCGCAGCCGCGCTCAAATAAAGAAACTCTTCTGTTTGAACGTGATCCCAACGTCTCCTGGTCTGCTTTGAAGAAAGAAAAACTTTACAACAGCTTTGAAGGTGCAATGAGACTTGTAATTTGAAAAGACCTCACTTTGTTGTAGCAAAGAGGAAGGTGTTTGGCAGCGGATCTCTGTACAATCCAGGATAACCTGTGTGTCTCGAAATTGATGGAATTCTTCTGGCAGATGGGCTCATACTTTCTCTTTTGGCATCCAAATGCACACTGACCCCAGGACAAAGTACAGGAAGTTGGCCCAGGTTGTTACGATGCGGCTTACAGTGGTCTGATGTACTTGAAACCGATGACCAAGGTCCTTTTGGTTGAGGCCCAAAGCAAGATGCATCAAGAACAGGAAGAACTCATCTATTGCAGGAAGTGCCCGAGTGTTTCCAGGCTCCTTGAAGACTTTGAAGTTGGTGACACGAATCATCCTGTCTATTATGAAATTGAGAAGTCACCAAAACAGAAGGAGATTTTCTCAGAGTTTCAGAGTCTGCTCCATCTTCCTTCCAAGAGCTTGATAAGACCAATTAGCAACAGATTCTTCAGATGCTGGAGGTGTGCACCAGGCTGAATGAACTCATGGATGTACTGGTGGTGCATTACTACTATGTGCTGGATCCAAATGAAGAACACAAATACAGTTAATGCTAATCATTTTGTAGTTTTAATTAACTTATTTTTTAATGTCTCTTCAGTTTGAATTCAAAAAGAAATTGTGCACAGTTGAGTTAACAATTTTTATTGTATTATATTGTATGTAGAGTGATGTGCTAGTTTAGAGTGTGGTTAGGTTTTATGTAGGAATCAGCAATGAAAATAGCCACAGTTGTGTGTGTGTCCAAGTGTATGTGTGTGTGTGTGTGTGTGTGTGTGTGTGTGTGTGTGTGTGTGTGTGTGTTTTGTGTGTGTGCTACAGAAGGCTTCTTAACCCCCTGAGGTCGGTGGTCTCGCCGGCGATACCAGCTCGCTTTTTTTTTATCAGTGTAAAAGAAACTCATAAATACTCTGTTGACTTTGATTTTCCATAGGAGTTTCATACATCAATCGATTCTGTTAAATGTGTATTATTTTTGTGTATACTCACAATAAAAACAAAGTGTTGTGCTTTTCGCCAAATTAAGAAAAATAAACACGGAGCGCGATCTGCCTTCTCTCTGTCCGTGTAGTCCATTCTGAAACGCGTCCGAAAATGAATCATAACTCAGCGAATACTTCTCACACAGACACGTGGTATATGTCTTTATGAAGCTTGAAATCTCTTCTTTTAAATGAAGTAATTAATATAAAAAACAAATGTTTTCAACTCATGTAATCCGTTTGAAAGCAAGGAGAGGTACCGTTTTTTCCTTCTGCCTCATTATCTCTATAATGAACCGAGGCCGCCCGCCCCCGGCGCTATTCACATGGTAAATAGTTTAGGTAATCTATGCTTCGCACCCGCCCCCCGATCAATGCCTTGAAAACACGAAGTTTCATCAGATCAGATTCACTGATAGTTCATCGCGTTTAGAGAGGATGGCTCGTTTCTCCGGGAAAGACGCCCTTCAGATGATTCTGGACAGCGAGGAATAACTCACCTTGGCTTTTCCTCAGAGGAAGATTGTAGCTCAGACGACGAACGGCAGCATTTTCAAGAGCGAATTGATCACGCCGAGTAAACACCGAGTTTTCACATGAGTAAATACGTGTACTCAAGTGGTCTAGTGGTAGAACATTTGCCTAGCGTGTCAGAGGTTCTGAGTTCGAATCTGCACTCATATAGTTTTTTTTTTTTTTTTTTTTTTTTATCAAATCAGATTATGTTTATCAGTGGTTGTATATCAGGCAGAGACATGTTTGTGTGTATTTTGTTTTGTAATTTCACTGGAACGAAAAGAGAGTCTCCACAACGGATTGAAGCGCGCGTCCGAGTGAAGACTGCGCGAGCCTAAAACAAACACAGTATCCGCGTCTGACTCGCGGGAATCCACGGCGCAAACCTGTGAGGGGCCCCATATCAGCTCGAGAAAACACAAGTTTATTCAGATCATTACTTGTTTACACCGTCTCGCAGCGCTGTGAGGAATAATAATAAGGGAAAATGTCCCTCAAAAGGTAGATGTAAACAAACTATTAAAAGGTAAATATAATTTTTTTCTATAAATAATTTTTATTGTGTTTTATTAGTAACAAATTTGGGGAGAGGATAAATATTCCAAAACTGAAAATACAGTATGAGAATTAACTGCACAATTACTAGACATGTTTACCTTGGATATTATACAATTTGCAAGCACAATTTGTGGAAAAAAAATGTAGCCTATATAAAAAATATAAATAAAATTTATTTTTGTGTATAAATATATACACATATATATGTGTGTGTGTATGCACATATATATATTTGTATAAGCAACGTATTAAACTGCAAATTAACATTTATATTCCTTGTATAAGACCTATGTTACAGACATATGAAAGACAACATTTCGTTGATTAGTTTTGGATAGATTATACATTTTTACTGTAAAATATCTGCCACCTCAAATAAGCTTTTATTTGCCAATTTTTTGTCAAAAATAATCAAATAATCAATCAAATCCTTAACTTTGAAATATGTATGATAAAATGTATACTTTAGTTTTTACAAAGAAAGATTACACTTGAATTGTTGTTTATTGAAATATTTACAAGGTAGATGTAAACAAACTATTAAAAGGTAAATATAAGCCTTTTCTTTAAATAATTTTGTGACAAAAAAGTGACAAATTTGGGGAGAGGATAAATATTCCAAAACTGAAAAAACAGTATGAGAATTAACTGCACAATTACTAGACATGTTTTCCTTGGATATTATAGGCCAAATTGCAAGCACAATATGTGGAAAAATAAAAAAGAATTGAGATGCTTCCAACTGTAGCTCTTGCATTCTTGTGGCTCAGTGACTCACCTGAATGAATGGCTCATTAAGTATGCGGTCCTCAGGTGTGAACCACTAAATATGCATGATCTGTGACGCCCACTCGAATATTGCCTTTCCAAACAGAAAGTGCTTTGCAAAATTCAAATCAATGTATTGTGTTATGTGAAGGATTAGGCAGGGTGATTTTCATATCATTTTGAAGAAAAAACACTAGGCAATGACATCTATTAGACAAAAGTCTTATTGGCACATATTTAGTATGTGTTTTGTGGTCTTATTTCAGAAACTTTAGTTTTTAGTTTTTTCAATAACCACGCATAAACATTATTCTCTCAAAAATGCAGACATGTACATTCTTGTTGCTCACATATTATGGTAGCCCTGTTTGTGCTAAATAGTGTGTAATTTTTTTTTGCCATTACTATGTTTAGAAGCAACTGAAAAAAGCACAAATGTCAGGGCATGTCAGAACATCTCAAGGACCCCAAAAACACCTCAGACCCCAGAGGGTTAACCAAGTGCTGACGAGATATGCACTAACAGTTGAAGAAAAGACCAGAGTAGAAATTCTTCAACAAGAACAAGCCACAGCATCCCGAATGGGAACCTAAGTCAACCTTAACCGGAAGGCACGAATCTCAAAAAACTGAAATTTTCAACTTCTGAGCTGAATGGACTCATGAGGGCCTTGGCAGCATTGGAAACCATGTGCACGGTGTCTCCAGATACGTCAAGGAGGTATGGGTTCTCCTTCCTTGCTTAGGTTTCAAGGCCAGTCTTTTTTCCTCTCATGACTGCACAGTTGTCAAGGAGGATGTTGGTCACTTGTCTCCACTCAAGACCATTAGTCTGCCGGACATCTTTAAGTTCCAGCATAAGTTCTGGGGTATTGGCAATGTTGATTTTTCTGCTTGCCAGATGTTGTGTTATTACTCTGTTGCTTTCATTATCGAAAAAGCGAACAGGCACATTGAGAATTTTATCCATATTCAGGGTTGTTACTTGATCAACATTGAGTGAGAACATGCATTTTTGTAGCTTCCCAGACAAAAAATTTTTTGAACTGTAGTGCGATGCCATGAGTGTTCATGTAACTCGCATGTTGATTTGAAACTGACAGGCTAGTTAGCGCTTTTTTGTCTTCTGCTAATTTTCTACACAGGGTGACCAGTGGCTGCGAAATTATGAATGACAAGTCATGTTCTACAATAAATGTGCACAAATATCTTTTTAAGTCACAGACACGGTCAATCATAGACAAACGGTGTGTCAACTGTAACAGTTGCTCCCGGCAACGTCGTGGTAAGTTTGAGTGCATGGGCAGCGGCTCTATGACTGGGGTCTAACTCATGACGAGCAAGCACTTTCTTGCCACTGCTGGTATATAGTAGCTACCTCGGGCAAAACGTGCAGAAACAAGCACCAGGCTCTCTCAGTTTCTGGCACCAACTAAACACAAACTCATATAATTATGAACATAAACATTTTGTTTATCCCCCTTTCTGATTGTATTAAATAATAAAAAACAGCCACTTCTTTGTCTATTTAAAGCTACAATATGTAAGATTTTTGTAATAAAATATCCAAAAATCACTTGCACAGTATGACATATTTCCTGCAGTTGTGTACTTACAATATCCCAAAAGTTCCCAAGATTTTTAATTTAAGAGAAATTCCGATTTTAATAATGGCTCGTCCCTGTCGCACTTGTCGCCTGTCAATGACGTAATATCCGCGTTATCCCTGGTTTCCGCTCGTACTGCCATAGTAACCATGGCGACAGACGTGGACAACTGCGTACGTCTAGCGGCACGCTCACGCTTTTGTCATTTCGTTCAAACTAATCAATGTTATATAGCTCAACATGATGAAATGTTAGAATATGATCAGTATGTTATTCTAATGTTGATCTAGTTTACTGCTAGTCTTATACAGACAAACTAACACATAGAATAACATCATAACTTTCAACACACTTAAATGCAGTTAGTGTGATAGTGTAGACCAAGTGAAACGACCTGTGTGAGTAGGAATTCAGCACTTGCGGGTAGTTCGGTAGAATGAAATGTCCTTATTCCTTTATATACACGGGACTCGTGTGTGGCGCTGATATCTGTCTCTCGTTAGCAATCACACCCTGCTTCAAACACATTCTATATGTTTGCACTTAATTATATTTATAGAACCTTAGAAATGTGATGGTAATTAGATTAATGTAGTGTCGATACATACCCTTATGAATGTATGTATGTATGTGTATCTCCTTGTATATGACCTGACAAAAGTTAATGTGTGACTAAGTGTATGACCGAGACAGAGGGTCTCCATTCAAGGGTATAATATGATAGACAAATCTAAACAATGTATTAGTTATGGCTGAGAGACATCTTCATTTAGCCTCGGGAAAACAACCTTGGGGGTGGAATAACTATAAAGAATGAAGGATGCGCCCACTCGTTGTCAATCTCTGCAGGCACTTTGTAATGACTGTATGACTGCTGACCTTTCCTTGCAAGGGAATAAATAATTGTTAAAGACAATTGATCCATGTTTGTCTCTTATTCAGTATTAGAAAATTGTTTGCCACCACACATGTTAAAAACATCAATGTATTCACTCATCCATAAACATCATTAGATCCTTCGGCATGACGGCAAGTTCCATAATTCCACTTATGCGTCATCAACCTGTGCCTTTGTTATTTTAAGAGGTTAGCGACCCCTAGCGGTGAAAAAAATTACACATTGTAGCTTTAAGCTTTTCATAATCTGTTCCCATAAAACTAAAGGTAATCTTAACATACGGCTTCAAAATAACAAACATGTTATGTTTGTGCATTCTGTCATTAAAGGTGATTCAAATAATGCAGTGCAATGTTCATTATTTCAGTTAGTCCTTTTATTTCAAATTTTACTTACAATGTTGTATTTCACAGCAAGATGGAAGCTAGCTTATCAAAAATGTTGACTTAAGTTGAATCAAAATTGTAAGTGACGCCTCTATACAATCGTAAATAATTTCACACAAATGCATATTTTCTGGTGCCATTTTAAACTTCTGAGCCATTTAAAACCCTTTCCACACAAAGAACAAAAATAGGGTCTCAAAAATGCATGCCTTTTCATGTGTATCTGTAAGTGAGATGGCAAAAGAAATGTTTTATTACACAGATCACAATTAAATTGCCTTCCAGAGTGAATGTGCATTTGATTTTCAAAATTGCTCCTTTTTGTTAACCTCTTGTCAGACTCACAATTCTGCAATTTCTTTTCAGAATGACTCTGGAAATGACGTTTCAAGTCTTTCTGATATGTGAAACACTTTCCACACTGAGGACATGTGTAAGGCTTCTCTCCAGTGTGAATTCTTATGTGAGTCTGAAGGTTTCCTTTAACTGTGAAACTCTTTCCACACTGAGGGCAGGTGAAAGGCTTCTCTCCAGTGTGAACTCTTACGTGAACCTCAAGGCTAGCTTTGCTTTTGCAAGTCTTTCCACAGTGATGGCACATGAAAGGATGCTCTCCGATATGAGTTATTACGTGATTCTTAAGGTGATTCAGGTCTGTGAAACTCATTCCACACTGACGACATATCTCTTGATTACTGTTCTCTCTTGAGTGAATCCTCATGTGGTAATTAAGGCTTATTTTACATCTGAAACTCTTTGCACAATGACCACATATGAATGGCCTCTCTCCAGTGTGAATTCTCATGTGAGTCTTAAGACCTTCTTTTCGTGAGAAGCTCTTTCCGCACAGTTTGCAGGCGAAAGGGTTTTCTCCAGGGTGAGTTCTCATGTGGGCATTAAGGGTTCCTTTATGTGTAAAACTCTTTCCGCACCAGTGGCAGGCAAAAGGCTTCTCTCCAGTGTGAATTCTCGTGTGGACTTTAAGACTTCCTTTTTGAGTGAAACCTTTTCCACAATGTTGGCAGCTGTATGGCTTCTCTCCAGTGTGAAGTCTCATGTGGACTTTAAGGTCTCCATGCTGATTGAAACTCTTTCCACACTGTTGGCATGTGAAATTACTTTTAGTTGCTATATTCTGAGCTATTTTTTGTGACCAAATATTTTCAGTCTGTGAGCAACTAAAATATTTGTCTCCAGTTATCAAACCATGATGTTTCTCATTCTGATATTTCTCCTTCATTATATTCAGTTCTTGACTCTCCTCTTTCAGTGACAGCAGGTCTAAAATGAAGGGGAAAAAATAAAAACACAAGTTAACTAGGGATGCACCGATCCGATACTCAGTATCGTATCGGCTCAGATACTGCCATTTTTGCCGGATCGGGTATCAGTCAGACGAGGCCGATCGAAATCCGATATTGTGTGTATACTATTCTGTGTTATTGTTAAGCCCCACAAAAGGCACACAAACATTATAAAGCGCCATATGTTTTCGTGCACAATATTATAAGTGTTCTGAAGCCATTATATAGTATAATGTGAGATAGAAATTAATATTTAAGTCGTTAAATTCAAGATCACGTAAACGTTTCCCTCAGCTGCGGCTGTCAATCATTCTTCATTCAGCATTCAAACAGCACGTCGCGTTCGGTTATGACAGTAAACAAGATGATTCAATAGCTGTGTCCCAATGTGAAGTCTGCATCCTCCGAAGTCCGTATTTGAAGGCCGATTGCGTCACAGCGGCGCGTCGAAACGTCACAGCGGAGCGACGAAGGATGTCCCAATTCAAAGGCTGCACACTTCGGAGGTCGCATTTGAAGGCCGATTGCGTCACCGCGGCGCTATGAAGGCTGTCCCAATTCAATTCTGCATCCTCCGAAGTCCGTATTCGAAGGCCGGTTGCGTCATCGCGGCGCGACGAAGGCTAAAGCGACGCCAAATGCACCCTTCGTTTCCCCGTGAAAGGAAGGATACATAAATGGACACTTTGCGGACTATCCTACCCCATAATTCATCGCGCGGCGGTGACGACAACATTTTTATAAAAAAAAATAAAAAAAAAAAGACGGCCGAGAGTTCGCTGGTGGACGGCAAATTCACATTTAAATGTAAGTATTATGTTTTCATTTACTCAAATAACTTAGCTAGTGAAACCTGAGTTAAAAGCCACAAGTTTTTCTTTCTTATAAACTTCACCTTAACTCCATCACCATTGCGTGGCTTCATTTGTCAGGTGGTCTGAGGCAAAACTTGTGCTAATAGTTTAATAATTGTTTCAGGGAGCAAGGAGCAGACAGCTCAATTTATTAAACTGCAATTAAAAAAAAAAAAAACTAAATAAATTAAATGACATTTTATTGTAATATTTGCACTAGTCTGTCAAACTTGTGTAAATAAGAAATATCACTCACCCTATAAAGCCCACAACAATAGGAAAAGCAGTACCATAGATGAGGCAATGGGGTTTCACTTGTATGTGTTTTTGTAGTGCTGTCATGCAAGCCATGTCTACAAAGGTTTTAACCAAATTTGAGTATTCATGAATATGATTTCTGAATATGAATGATTTTAAAAATACAAAGTAAGAAAGTTGAGATCACATCTTTGCTGAAATGTATTGTGCTGTTGTTGTTAACAAGCCATGGTTAATTTGCTCTGCCTTAGGATTGCAAGTGTCCTGGGACAAGGTGATGTTGTGAGTGGGAAACCCTCGGCTGAAACTTGGCCCTGGTTTGTCCTCATGGATGAGATGTTGGGACAGAGGCATTGCACCCTCATTGCCTCAATCCCTGAGGACACACCAGGGCTGAGTTCAGCAGTGTGTGACCAAGAAGAGGAGCCAGGGGTAGCAGCACCAGCACCACGAAGAAGGCGAGACAGAGAGGACGAGTTTTTGGACTTGAGAGAAGACATGGGACTGCAGAGGCGAGGAGAGCACAAGAGAGAATGGACAGGCTGTTTTCTCTTCTTGAAAGAATGATTGAAAAATATGTATATATATTATATTCTTTAACTTTTTTCACTTATATTTTTTTAAAAGGAAAAAATTATGCAACTTTAAATGTGTAAATAAAAGAGAATTCATTGCTCTGGACATTGTTTAATTTTGTAATGACAGTCATAATTTCTACATGAAACAAATTCTTCTATAACGTTTTTCCCCCAACTATTTACAACAAACGTTAAACATCTCAAAATCAACATAAACATTTAAATTGTACAGTAGGCCTACATAAAATAAGAAAAATGATGTAGACTTATTCAGCTGAGTTGGAGACACTGGTGTGCTGCTGGACCGGGATGGGCTCCACAATAGAGTCCCTGGTAAGGCCTCCTGCTGGTGGGACATCATCTGGGATGGGCTCCAGAGTGTTTGACTGCATATTTTCACTATCCACTAAGTTGTCTACCAACAGGTTTGCAGGGCTGACTCATGGAATAAATATTGAGATACTTTATTACACTGAAGTACTTTTAATAACCACTAATACCGCTTTGGTGAAAAACTACTAGTCATATATTTCTAACCCTAGTTAAGCAAAATTATCTTGCATACTCTAATGTACTTAAGGTATCAAGAGTAAAAGTAAAGGAATTCTGGAGGGGAAAAAAACTTGTCAGGGTTTTTATGATGGTTCTGCTTTTATATTACTGCATATGTTGCATTTTACTTCGGAATATTTTTAAGGTTGATACATTTATGTACTTTTGTGTAGTTTATTGTAAAACAATGCATCATATTGTAAAATAACATAATTTTGTAGTCCTGTGTGGGAAAATCACTTCGAGTAGCCTACGGCTGTGTCCAAATTCAGGGTCTACATCCTTCGGAGTACTCATTTGAAGGATGTTACGTCACAGCGCCGCGACGAAGGCTGTCCAAATTCGTAGGATCCTTCAAATGCGGCCCACAAATACGTCCTCCTTTTCCCCGAATTGGAAGGATGGGTGTGATGGATCCTTTCCCGTCCTACCTATCCCATAATTCTTTTCGGCAGAGCGTAATGGCGGACGAAGCGAGCGGTAGCGGAGTGTGAGAGGAGTATGCTTTTCGATGCAAGTTTTTTAAAAACTGGCTTTTCAAAAAATATATATTTTTTCAGTGGTTGAAATTTTTATTTTTATTTTTTTTAATAAGGAATGGCCAAAGCTCAGGCTTGTCATGTATTTGGCTTTTCATTCTTGGATAAGAATTGTGAACACCCCCATCCTGAGATATAATTTAATTTTCACATTAAATTAAATAAGGTTTTCTTATTGTGGGAAAAGCATATTCTGTCATTGACCCGATTTTAGCAATAACAAAGATAACTGATGGATCCTTTATGGTAATACATATGATATGGTACAACTACAGTGCAATGCAAATAGTAAATATAAGATAAAGTGAGAGGTAGGCTAATAGTAAATAGTTTAGTCAATAAAATAAACAAACAGTATACAGCAAATAAAATAGTAATGAAAAGTATAATTATATAATATCATAAGTACTAATATAATAATAATAATAATAATATTGATAATAGCATATAGTTTATGTATAATACTATAATAATAGCAATAGAATATGAAATATCAATTACAGAATATAGACAATAAAAAATAATAAGTTAAATAGTTACTATGAAGAGTAAAATAATTTAACAGCATAACTATAATAGATTGATAATCGCAAGTGGTATATTATTATAATAACAATAATAAATAATGTAAATGTATACATTTTAACATACATAGGCTATATAAAATAAAATGACGCAACCCTGTCTCTCTTTGTTAAATTTCAGTTTTTAAAAGGTATAAGAAGCTACAAGTCAAGAAATAAAGTAAACGATTCAGTCAAACATACAGCAGGCTACACCGTTAAAGTTAAATAAGCCTAAATATATAAAGTTATGAAACTTCACTTTGCCCTCAGCCACAACAATCTGCCAAGGAACAAATTATAGATTAATGAAACCAAAGATCGCCTGTTAGATAAACACAAGACGAATTATTCTCACTAGACTGACAGCGGCGAACGTCAGAAGCACTATAGCCGAGGTAAGGCTGTTCTCGGCGGGGTACATGAGCGCTGAGCGCCCGGTGATCCCTGGATCTCACAACTCCGAAACCGTCAGATAACATTTTTAAAATGGCGCTCTCTTTATAAAAACTCTTAAAACTACATTTCGTGACAGTAACAGTAGTATTTTTAAATTTCGCGGCCTTTCTCCTCTGAAAATATGTGAAAGAAGGGTAGGCTGTCCAAATTCACAAACACCGACTTCCGGGCTTTGCGGTCGTCGGAGGACCCCTCCTCCTTCAACCGGGTAGGAAGGATCCTAAGGAGGATGCAGACCCTGAATTTGGACACAGCCTACCGGACCGGTCTAGCCTACGGAGGATTGTTCTTGTCGCCTAGCAACAGTAGTGACTGACAGCTGCCGATCACGAGCGGGAGTTACATTCGCACTGGACTTTATTCAACTGGGTTTTTATATTCAAATAGGGTTGAAAACCTGTGTAAATATATTTACCAAGGTCCATTTATGTGCATAATAAAAAAAGAATACACTAGCCTACAAAATCGCATCAAGGTAAGATATAAATGAACATTTGAATCTTCGGCTAAGCCGAAAGTAGGCTACATGACCTGAAACATCCTTAATACCATGTCCTCCAGTAAAATATAAAAAATGACAATTCTGGCTCCATAGCTGTTTACTTAATTTTATCAAATGAATTGTCAGGATGGCAGCATAGGCTACTCTCGCACCGTTGCTTGGCGCCTGGAGCGATAATCGGGAACACCTGGCTGCGCAATTAGGAAATCCTACGAAGGCTGCATGGTGTGTCGTTCGGAGGACGCATAGGCTGCATCGTTTGAAGTCCGCAGCCTTCGAAGGATGCAGTCTTCACATTGGGACACAGCTAATGTTACTATAATTATACTTGATCTGTAGATAAAGGTCTATGGTTTTGCATAAAACAACTTTATCTTGCTGGACTTTATTGCTGTACCTTAATCATGTTACTTTCTATCGGGTGTCTGTTAGATCACATAAGTTAGATGCGCATAAGCGCTTTGTGCCGCACTGTATTAGAGCCTTTCATATCATAATACAGTGACGCAATGAAAGATTATTAATAGCCGTTCTTGTTCTGTCCTATCTATCATATGTTGCTACCTCATTAAACAGCTGTGCTATACATTTAAAAAATGTCTCAATTTTATAGTAGGCTATATATAAAAATAATTGATATTTTTTATTTTTGCTATCTTGTTTTTCATGAATGTATTTTACAACAATACAAAGAGCAATGTGTAACGTTTTACCAGATTTAGTGTTACACTTATTGTCTCTTATTTGTTCCCCAATAAACGTTTTTTTCACAAAATGTTCAGATTTTATACAATTATTGTGCACTCGTGATTTTTCTAGACTAAATTTTACTGCTGAATTATCCACTAATCTAGTTTATAATAGCATTTATGTCAGATTATGATCATATATTTTTTGTTGTTGTTGTTTTTCTTTATAATGAAGTTGTCTGTATTAAGTAGTATTGCGTTTAACACACAAAATAGTGATTATCAGTTAAACACAGAGTTATAGAAATTCTACTTAATAATAATAAAAAAAAACACTGCGGTGGTATCGGATCGGTATCGGTACTCAGAATTTTTGGTATCGGATCGGATCGATTCTGAGAAAAAATTGTATCGGTGCATCCCTAAAGTTAACCCCAGTTTAATGGCACAAAGCAAAAGATTTCCTGTAAACTCCAAACCTCTTCCCAATATTGTTTAATAATTTTTTTAGGACAAGTCCCAAGAACTTTTAACATGTCTTGGCAAAAATTTAAACATTTATATATAAAAAAGACAAAAATAAAAAAACACAGTTTGACCTAGCAGAACTGGCTAATTATAGACTGATCTCAAATCTAACATTTAGGTCTAAAATATTTTAAGTGTATACGTTGGCATTTGTGGACAAGTATTAGCATTGATTATGTGCCATCTAACCGACAACTACCACTTTCTTTGTGTAAATGAAGAGATGCCTTATCAAACACAAATACAGAGTGCCACAGTCAATTTCAACAAGAAACTGCAGAAAAGATGGGATGGCTACAAATGTTAATTTATTAAATTCTGACAATGCATAGGTAATAATTTTTTGATCAAAAACTTCCACACATAAGAGTCTAGATCTCAGTGGATGTACTGTTATGTCGTTTACTACCGTTACGAACCATAGTGTTGTGTTGAGAGCAACCTGTTCTTGGAAAATTAAATTTCCAATGTCTCCACAAAGATTGCACATTTTAATTAAATAAATAAATATGCAGTGAAACAGCGTCGTAGGCTGCGTTTACACTTGGCATTAACATGCGATCACCGTGATCCGATCAAGCAGATCGGATCATAAGCCAATCAGGACACGGTGTGTTTACACCTGTTCACATCAAGTTGCTTCTGTATCTGGATAACAGATCGGATCTCGCAGGTCGGATCTTGCATTCCCACAGAAAAAAAAAAGAAAAAAGGATGGCTCCGGTGCAAAGTCGACCTGAAGTTGGTGTTTTTTCTTTTAAAAACAGTTTTCAGTCGGGGGACATTTTACAAAGCTCACAAAATGAGGATGATGAAGAGGCTGCAAGTACTAATACAGGGTTTCTGCAGGTTTCAGTAAGTCAAATTTAAGACCTTTTTAAGACATTTTAAGACGATAAAGATTGAAATTTAAGACCTACACGACGCATTATCCAAGTTAGATAGATAGTTACCTCGGGATCATTAGAGTATCTATCTATCTATCTATCTATCTATCTATCTATCTATCTATCTATCTAGGATTATCTGATGTGTGTGTGTGTGTGTGTGTGTGTGTGTGTGTGTGTGTGTGTGTGTGTGTGTGTGTGTGTGTGTGTGAGAGAGAGAGGGAGAGGTAGATTTTTTTTTATAGAAAATTGTACTTTTGCATATTATACTGTAAAAACTCAATTATTGTTGATTTTAGTTGATTATAACTAGAGAGGAAATGATGAGATGATTAAAGTGACCAAAATGATCACGGTTATCACAGAATCCTGTTCAAAAAGTACTAATACTACAGAATGAAGTCAATTCAACAAGTTTTATGTCGAAAAACAGCAAATAACAAATTGATTAGCATCAATATGCACTTTTTGTTTACGTACATTAAAATACCATTAAAAATGATGGCCAGATTTTAAAAGAGTGTCTTGCAACATGTTATCTACTAACATGTACAAGTTCAAATAAAGTTTTGACAAAAAAGGTTTTATACAAAGACAAACCTCATATTTCAGCCTTTAAATATTTTTTTTATAAAAAGAATGAGTCAAAAAAGATAAATTACTGACATTTACACATTAGCTTATATTTATTAGTAGTGTTTGGGTGCACCCCCATCCTTCATGTTGACTGAGCTCTCAGTGTTGTTATGGAAAGGGGTGATTGGTTGGTTCCTGTCATATGGCCTGCGGTGCGTTTGCGGCATTCTGAAAAGTTTAGATTTTTTTCATCTCGTTGCGCCTGGTAAAAAAATTAGCGCGTCGCTTTAATTATGAGGCGCTTGCCGCGCGCCAACATTTGAACAAACTTGAGCGTGCAAAAGACGCGATATGTGAACGGCCTCTGGCGAGCTAGCTCATATCAAGCCACGAGCTATTGGTAGCACGCGGGCAACGTGTTGGAGACCCCTGCTCTAGGGCTCCGCTTTGTAGGCTACAACTCGATACTTTTTTGCTACTTTGTAATAACTTTCTGCGGCCAGCGTTTCTGGAAATGAACGAGGGTAAACACTTTTTTAGACCTGACTAAATGAAATTTAAGACCTAGGATGAAAATCTGGCCGTTTTTAAGACTTTTTAAGGCCTTAAATTTAAAGTTCAGAATTTTTTACTTTTTAAGACCCCGCGGAAACCCTGTAATAATGTGGATAGATGCCATAATGGTAACGGTACAGAGAAACGTATGGGTCCGAGAACGTTGCCAGCTGTGGTGGGAAACATGCGTGTTCTTTACAGAAAATGAATGGTTCTGCAACTTTCGAGTGCAAAGGCAAACATTTCAGTATATTTGTGTGGTTTTGTGTGATGTCTACCTGTAAATGCAGACACGATGGCCGGATTGCTTTTACATTACACTGAGATCCGATCACAATAAGTCCTTGACTACCTCCGAACCTGGACATGCTGATTCGGATAACATTCTGATCAGAAGCGCATTTACACTTGTCTTTTCAATGTGTATGTGTACAACATCCGGATACAGGTCGCATGTTAATGCCAAGTGTAAACACAGCCTTAGTGAAGAGCGGTTCTGTGAAGTGGTAAATGCTGCTCCATCGCTGAAAGCACAGCGAGTTTGAGTCGCTTATAATATGCATTTGAAAAAGCAACATGCGTCAAACAGCAGGAGTGATTCAGCGTTGCCTCGTCTTCCTCGCTCTCTCTCAAAATGCGCTTAGCATCACCACATTGCATCTGCACAAAGCAAGCATCAAGCGCGCTTGCAGGCGGACCAGACTCTAACGTTTCGGGAGTCAGGACAGTTGACGAAATTTTCACTTGCACAATCAGGCCAGTGTTGCATCGTTACTAAAGTTTAGCATTTGCACGTCTTTTTAAGTCTTACCAATTTAAACATTAAAACGAACTACTCAGCACTCGCACTCTCTCTGAGAGATGTTTTCTCCGCGCATGTACTATACAGTAAAGCCTCATAAAAAGCTTGCAAGTAACAAAACAGTACTTTTTCACAGATTATAAAGCTTTGATGGTCAAAAACACAATTTCGGTCTTGTCGGTTAAAAGACTTCGGTTATGTCTTCAATAGGGATGGCACGGTACATGAAAAAACATCCGAACCGTTCGATTCGCTTGTCTCGGTTCGGAGCGTGTGTGCGTTGCCTCGTGCCCGTGCTAATACAATGCTAAATCATAAATCAGATGTGTGTAGAATAACATTACGATGTCCAGCAATCGATTTAAATAGTACACTGGGTTTACTTAGACATTTAATGAGATCTACTCCACTATATGTTGTTTTTTTTCACGTGAATAAATACGTAGATCGACTGTTTGACGTATGTACTTTAATGGTCCAGTGGCAGAACTTTTGCCAAGCGTGTCATAGGTTCTGAGTTCTAATCCGCACTCGTATATATATTTTTTTCTTTTTCATCAAAACCGATTATGTTAATCAGTGGTTGTATATCAAGCAGGGACAGATTTGTGTGAATTTTGTTTTGTGATTTCACCGGAACGAATAGAGAGTCTCCTCAACGGATTGAAGCGCGCGTCCGAGTGAAGACTGCGGCGCGTGCGCGAGCCACAAGAGAACACTGTATCAGCGCCACTGATTTTTGAAATTGAAACACTGAAATTTGCTAGTTAACTGGAGATGTTTTATTTATTTGTATTGGTACATCCGTGCCGCGAGATGTTTCAAAAGTGGTGGGGACAATATCGACCCTGGCAAAAAGTGGTGGGGACATGTCCCACCCGCAAATTACCCCTATGATGACGAGACACGAGGAGAAATTGACAAAGAACTGTCCGACACAGCCCACGTAGCTCTCACTACAGATGGATGGACGTCCAGGGCCACTGAAAGTTTCCTCACGGTGACCGCTCACTATATTACTTCGGAATGGGAAATGAGAAGCTGCGTTTTGCAAACACGCCCCATTTATGAAATAAATAAATAAATAATTAGATACTTAAGCTATCATATGCTGAAGTAAATTTTTGGAGTGCTAAAGTTTAAAAGAAAAACAAGAACCGTACAGAACCGAAAACCGTGACCCTAAAACCGTGATACGAACCGAACCGTGGGTTTTGTGATCCGTGCCACCCCTAGTCTTAAAACATAAGCAGTTGATAAAGAAAACGTAACATGGATCCATGCACTAGCTCTTAAAGTGAAAGCAGCAGTATCTGTCATTAATGTTGATAAAACAACTAAATATAGATTTAAAGGTACAATAAGCAAGATTTTCTGCAGCTAGAGGGCACTACATTCCAAACAACAACAACGGCGTAGCTTGATGACGATGTGTAGGAGCGTGGAATTATGGGAATTGTCGTTTTCAACTCCACCTAGGATGTAAATCAGACGGGAATCGAAAAATCATGTTCATGGATGAGGTAAAGTTCTATTTTTATAAATGTTGCGTTTAATGACATGTTTTATTTAATTAAAATGAATTAACCGCAAGAAAAGTAAGGTTTAATACTAAATTGGTTATCATAGATGTTACTGTATTTGTCGAATTCATTGTTGTGATAACGCTGCGCAGTTTTACGTGTTCTAAACAATTGTTGTAAAAGTACACTCGAACATACCCACATCATTTGCCAAAATACTGATTAATCTTTATGTATAACACATGCTATATGTAACGAAGTTCAGATGTTATGGGAAGGAGGCGGCGGGAACCGGCAAACATTCATGACACATTTTAATTATAAAAATAAAACACATACAAAACTAAAGTAGAAGACAGCAGCCCCTCACGGACGACTGCTGTCACAATAAAACACAACACAAGTTCAGGCCTGTCCTCTCTCGCTCTTCACTGTCGTCACTCTCCCTTTATGCTTCCGCTCCTCCGTGAGAGATACGAGACCGGTGTGTCGCGCAGGTGTCGCTCATCATTAATCACGCCACAGGCCTCGTGCCGCTCTCTCCCGGCCCTCGGCCTCGTCCTGCTCGCCACACTATATTTATTTACATGGCCATAAACACCAGGGGCCCGTTCTTCGTACGTTGCTTATTACATCCGAGATCAAATGACACATCCAAGATGATATCATCGTGCGAATCATGATCTGGCTAACTCGGTTCTTCGAACACACTTGCCGGATATGATTAGTATCGCTGGATTGAGTTATCTGAGACAATTGCGCGTTCATGCGCTGGTTTAAAAGGGGATATGTATCGATAGTAGAAACATTGATCAGCAACGCTGCTATTGGCTGTTCAGCGTGGCCAAAGAGCGGGCTCAGTTTTTCTCCTCAGCAGAGCAAGAACTAATAGTCGAAGTTTATTCGGAATTTTAATGTTTAATCAAAACGCCAGGGAACACCTCAAAGTCTGCAAAAGCCAGGAGAGAGGGCTGGCAAAAAGTAGCAGACAATTTAAATCCGTTAGAAGTGGCCATGTTAGATGTTTTTATCACTTATTAGCCTATATATTTGTATTTTAATAATTGCAAAATTACTTTGTTCATTGTAATGTCAGAGTCACCACATTAGAACATGGGAACAAATAAAAGTGAAGTACAAAAATATTCTACATAATGGTAATTTTTAGTTATATTATAATCTCTTTTATAAAAGGCACTGTTAAATAAATGGTTGTCTGTTTATAAAAGCAACCAAGAAAAAGGCTGAGAAAAAATAGAAAAGATCTTAGTAGCCTACACTGTAAAATAATTTTTGCTGCATTAAATTAAGGCCGTATAGTCATTTCAGCTGTTAAATCTTGAGTAATGATGAATTGCTTTGACTTGTGAAAGTGAAAACTGATAAACTTATATTAATGTAAAAATATTTTGCCATGAGTTATTGATCACATTTTTCCCGAGTGTAGTTCATTGTAATGACATTGTGTTTTCCTCTTTTGTGCACTTTTACATAATACACCAACACTTGTATCTGTTCCCAAGAAAGTGGTGGCTGAAATATGTGCAGTAAGTGGACATTTTCTAACTTTCCAAAGGAAAGAAAGTATAAGACTTAGTTATCTGAGAGGGTTTATTCACTGTCCAGTGCAATGGAAACAAATGGACATTACAGTCATATGGAGGAACTAGCCTACCTGCAAGTGCATAAATAACTTTACTTCATTTATACTTGTATGCTTTATGGCTGCAATATAAGTTGCATGATTCCACATCTACAGAAAGCCCTACAGAAGAGTCTGCACAGACAGAGGAGACATAGGCCTACAGGTGGGCAGTGTATAGCCAACTTGTTGCATGAGGCATGTGTCTAATATCTCTTGTTGCAGGCACTTGACCACTGGCTTTTCTTATACAAAGAACAATTGAAATAAAACTCAAGGAACTAAGCCTATTTGTCTTTTATTAAACATTTAATGTAAAGTGTTTTTTGTGTGCCCTTGTCCTGGAGCTGCATTGTAACTGGTTTGGGTCAGGGAATGGGGTCATAAAACACCTGTATGAAGGCAGGAACATGTCATAATCACCTATGAAAAAATGCAGTTCTGTTAGGATCATCATAAGTGTATGTAATACAGTGAGCTTGATATTTAATTGTGGAACTTTCCTTACTACTTTCAAATAATGTGCATAAATGTGAATCTCTGAAAATTCTTAAGTCATGCACAGATCCTGGCCATTTTGCTTTCACATTTGTGATATGGAAGATTTTAGTCAACTGCCTTTTTTTTATTTGATATAATATTATTAATCTGGAATATTAAGAATCACAATAGTAACTGGGCTGCACATTTACATTGTGAACCCCCTTTCTGTTCTCATAATCCCCTTCATTGAGGCCTTGATGGTAGTCTATGGTAGCCTATAGTCTATGGTACCAATCACGTTAGTGAAGCCTGAGTGACATATCTGTAATCGGCATGGTCATGATTGTATGATCTTCATAAAAAATTATGATAGCGAAAAAAAAAAGAAAAAAAAACTGCTTTATCCTACAACATTGGGTCTTAAGTGGCTTGGAAATGCAAAAAAAAAAAAAAAAAAAAAAAAAAAAAATTTTAAACATAAAAGCGACAAAAAACGACAATCTCACGAATCACGAGAAAAAAATATAGCCAATATCTCAGAAAGAAAGTGCACTATCGCGCTGCGCTGGACTTCCCGTATCATCTCCGCTTATGAAGCCGGGATCTAATCCTGTTAACATGAAATAAGCCTGCTCCCGAGCAGGTTTAAGATTGCGCACCTGTTGCTATGACAGCAAGTCCAAGATGAGCGTTGAAGAACCAAACAATCCAAGATCATGCCAAATCGCCAACAATCAAATCCAGCTAAGTGAGTTAGCGACGTACGAAGAACGGGCCCCAGACGTGATAAACAATGTCAATAAACTAAACACAAACCTAAAGCAATAATACCCGTACGTTGACGTTTATGGGACTTGTCTTTGTCGACAGAACCAGCTGCAATCGGTAAAGAATAATTGTGTTCCATAACGACTGCACGAAACAGGCTAACGTCTGTTGCTTGATAGACGCTACAACTACAACTTCCGCATTTGTCCAGGACTCCACGCAGTACGAGCGGAAACCGAGGGTAACGCGCATATGACGCAATTGACTGGCGACTCCCAGCTCACCCCTGCTCACACGCCCCGTTTCCTTGGTTAAAAATCGCAATTTTCTCACGATTTAAAAATAGTTGGAAACATTTGGGACATTGTAAGTAATCAACTTAACAAAATATATAACACTGGCCTTGAGATTATGGGATATTTTAATGCAAAAACCATACATATTGTACCTTTAATGGTAAGGAATCAGGATTAATAGCCTATGTATTTAATTTATACAGGATTAAAAGACTATCCAGTGTTATTTTAAACTTGCTAACTTTATTTAGTTTCTGTAGTATTTCTGAATGCCAGTGTTAGACCTACCCAAAAAAAACCCTCTCTTTATTTAATTTCTATCTTTATTCAGTTGTATATACTTGTGCTACTTTTTTTATTTAATTCAAAGATTGAAATCAAGCCTCCTCCTTGTGTTTGTGTATACTCTTGAGCAACAAAATTACCCCATTGTAAATACAATGAGTGAGCAAACATTTATGTGAGATAAATGTAATATGTATGTATATACACATACACACACACATTTCATTTGTAAAAAAAAAAACAACACCTTTTAAATCGCAAATTGCAATTTTATTAATTGGGTCTGCTGGAACTGAAACCTTTTGCTTTATATCTCTGATTTAAAATCAGATAAATGGGATCTACACTAATTCAAAAATATCACTTGTTTCTGAAGAGGCCAACATTTTAAACAGGGTCAAATGACTGAGTTCAGATTTTGAGAATGAGACAAACCTGTTTTTTCCTCAGTATCTTCTTGTTTCACTCTGAATACTTCAATCTTGATGTCTTCACTCTCCTCTTTAATAAACGCCATCTTTATTGTACGTCAGGTGGATCTCAGTTGCTTCACCAGGAGTTTTCCGGTGTTTTGACACCCTATCATGTTTAGGATGAGAACAATTAACAGAAAGAAAAATAAATACAAATTAAAGCTGCAAGCAGCGATGAAAGGGCCCTCGCACCCGTGCCATCAACACTCGGTGGTTTTAGGAAGACAGAGCATGGTTGGGAAATGTACATTTAAGGAGGTATATATAGTAATAGTATGTCAAAGTCAGTTACAAAATGTTTTGTATAATGGTGATAATAGCATGCTTCATGACTCTGTTTCTAGCATGCTCAGTACACAATAATTATGTGGTTAGTACTGCATTACTGTGTTAACCATGTCAGTTTCTGTTGCCAGTAGGTGGCGTTATGACTATAACTGAATATGAGCATGGATGTGTGTTCAGGACAGAACTCTTATCAAACGTGTGAAGTTTGGGGCAAATTGGACATTGCCTTCTTGAGTAACAACAAAGTCATGTTTCATTGAATTAGCATTCTTTAGCACTTAGCTAAGCATTGCTAGCATGTTTTAACATGTTTCTAGCATGTTTAGAACTCAATGGCATTTTTAACATGTTGCTAGAACGGCATCAACGTGTTAAACATGTCACTTCCTGTTGCCAGTAGGTGGCGCTATTACTATAACTGAACATTCTCATGTAGATGTGTTCAGGCCATGACTCTTATCAAAAGTGTGAAGTTTGGGGCAGATTGGACATTCCATGCCTGAGTTACAGCAAATTCCTTTTTAATTGCAATAAAAGCATGCTTTAGCACTTAGCTAAGAGTTTGCTAGCATGTTTTAGCATGTTTCTGGTATGTTGTTAACATGTTTAACACTTGCTGGCACTTTTTTATATGTTATTAGGAGTCCATAACAGTGTTAAACATGTCACTTCCTGTTGCCAGCAGGTGGCGCTATGACTGTAACTGAATATAAGCATGGTCATGTGTTCAGGACAGAACGCTTATCAAAAGTGTGAAGTTTGACGCAGATTGGACATTCCATGCCTGAGTTACAGCAAATTCATATTTAATTGCAGTAATATCATTTTTTAGCACTTAGCTAAGTGTTTGCTAGTATGTTTTAACATGTCTCTAGTATGTTGTTAGCATGTTTAGCATTTGATGGCACTTTTTTTATATGTTTTTATATGTCCACAACAGTGCTTAACATGTCACTTCCTGTTGCCAGCAGGTGGCACTATGACTGTAACTGAATATGAGCATGGTCATGTGTTCCGGAAAGAACGTTTATTAAAAGTGTGAAGTTTGGTGCAGAATGGACATTGCCTTCTTGCGTAACAACAACATCCTGTTTCATTGAATTAGCATGCTTTAGCACTTAGCTAAGTATTGCTAGCATGTTTTAACATGTTTCTAGCATGTTTAGAAGTCAATGGCATTTTTAACATGTTGCTAGAATGGCATCAACGTGTTAAACATGACACTTCCTGTTACCAGTAGGTGGCGCTATTACTATAACTGAATATTCTCATGTAGATGTGTTCAGGACAGAACGCTTATCAAAAGTGTGAAGTTTGGGGCAGATTGGACATTCCATGCCTGAGTTACAGCAAATTCCTATTTAATTGCAATAATAGCATGCTTTAGCACTTAGCTAAGAGTTTGCTAGCATGTTTTAGCATGCTTCTAGTATGTTGTTAGCATGTTTAGCACTTGCTGGCACTTTTTTATATGTTATTAGGAGTCCATAACAGTGTTAAACATGTCACTTCCTGTTGCCAGCAGGTGGCGCTATGACTATAACTGAATATGAGCATGGTCATGTGTTCAGGACAGAACTCTTATCAAACGTGTGAAGTTTGGGGCAGATTGGACATTCCATGCCTGAGTTACAGCAACTTCCTGTTTCATGGCGAAACATCGAAATTTGTCAGGCCGCCGAGGACCCGCCCTTCGACGAAAACTCAAGATCTTCGCAATTTAACGTCGCAAAGGCCTTAAGATTACACTCACCAAATTTGAAGATGATCAGATTTAAACTGTAGGAGGAGTTCGTTAAAGTACAAGGCCTGAAAATGGCAAAAACTGCACAAAAATCTGAGAGGAAGTTCAAAATGGCTGACTTCCTGTTGTGTTTAGGGCTATGCTCCAAGAGACTTTTTTGTAGGTATTAGGTCATTACATGTATGTACCGAATTTCGTGCACGTACGTGGAACGTTGCGGGAGGCGCACTCCGTTGAACTTTTATAGGTGGCGCTATCGAGCCATTTTGCCCCGTCCAATTCTGAAACCTATATCAGATGTAAATTTTCGCCAGTTCTGACGCGTGTGCAAAGTTTTGTGAGTTTTCGAGCATGTATAGGCCCTCAAAAATGCAATTAAATGCGGAGAAGAATAATAATAATAATAATAATAATAAATATAGCTGCGAGCAGCGATTACGGGCCCAAGCCGGTGGCACCGCAACCCCGGTGCCTTTAGTTACCTAAAGGCACCGGGGTGGCGGTACCGCCGGCTTTGGCCCTCCATCGCTGCTCGCAGCTATATTTATATATATATATATATATATATATATATATATATATATATATATATATATATATATATTATACAAACATATATATATATATATATATATATATATATATTATACAAACATATATATATATATATATATATATATACCGTTCAAAAGTTTGGGGTCAGGAAGATTTTTAATGTTTTTAGGAGAAGTCTCTTCTGCTCACCAAGGCTGCATTTATTTGATTAAAAATACAAACAAAAACAGTAATATTGTGAAATATTATTCCAATTTAAAACAGCTGTTTTCTATTTTAAAATATTTTACACTGTAATTAATTTATGTGATCAAAGCTGAGTTTTCAGCATCATTACTCCCGTCTTCAGTGTCACATGATCCTTCAGAAACCATTCTAATATGATGATTGATGGTCAATAAATATTAATTATTATTTTCAATGTTGAAAACAGTTGTGTACAGATTTTTCTTCAAAATGCGTTGATGAATGTAAAGTTCAAAAGAACAGCATTTATTTCAAATATAATTTTTTTAACATTATAAATGTCTGTACTGTAACTTTTGATCAGTTTAACTCATTCTCGATGAATAAAAGTATTGATTTATTTTATTTCTTTCCCCCAAAAATAAAATTAAAATTATTACTGACCCCAAACTTCTGAACGGTAGTGTTTAATGTTACAAAAGCTTTAGATTTCAGATAAATGCTGTTCTTTTGAACTTTCTATTCATCAAAGACTGTACACAACTGTTTTCGACATTTAAAATAATAATGAATGTTTCTTGAGCATCAATCATCATATTAGAATAATTTCTGAAGGATCATGTGACAGTGACGACTGGAGTAATGATGCTGAAAACTCAGCTTTGATCACAGGAATAAATAACAGTTTAAAATATATTAAAATAGAAAGCAGCTGTTTTAAATTGGAATACTATTTTACAATATTACTGTTTTTGTTTGTATTTTTAATCAAATAAATGCAGCCTTGGTGAGCAGAAGAAACTTCACTTAAAAATCTTACTGACGCCAAATTTTTGAAAAGTAGTGTATATATATTATATAAAAATGTAAGGGATAAGACACAGATCATTTTACTTGCCTGACCTGATTAGAACAATGAAAAAAACTTAAATGAAAAAATAACTTGGGAATCACTAAAACGAGGGCGCGATTGAACAGTGGACACATAAAAACATACTCTGTCATTTTGTTCAGAACATCATTCAAACTGCAAAGTGTTAACTTATATTTTTGTACAGTAGCAATAAAACACAACATTGTGCTTTTTTTAAATACATTCAAGCAATCCGCCCCGAAAACGAAACTAAAATGCTCACGGCTGCACAGGCATTCATAATGGTGCGCGTCCTCAGCGAGGAACGAGCAGAACAGAGTCAACGTTTTTTAGGTCATTCCTCCTTCCATAGAAATTTATTGAAAACGCTCGCTCTGCTCCGCACCATTATCAATGTCCGTGCGGACGAACATATTTTACTTTCGTTTTTAAGTTAGCGATTAAAAAGCCCCCAGCAGTGTCACACGTCAGTTAACCGGTGGTAAAATATTCTCACCGTCACATACCTAGTATATTTTTATATAGATATAATAGGCCTACCTGATTTTGAACACAAGAGGGCAGTATAGCACTATGTTTGACTTTATTTATTTATTGTTTAGACTAAACAACCATTCTGGCAGTTTTTAAACTTAAACTTCATTCTTAAATTGAAAAAAAAGAATAAAATGAGTTAAGTTCTGATATTTGTATACTTTTATATAGTAATAAATGGTGTATAATTACATTTTTAGAATATATGAGCCTTTGAGTGTTTCCTTTTTAGACAATACTTTAATCCCTCACCATAGCAAAACCGTTTGAGATATTTATTATCCGTTCACAATTTAGCATCATTAATATATTTTTATCATGTTGAAAAAGTTTGGTTGGAATAAAATAAACCACTTAGATAAAGGTGGCTAAAAATTCAGAGGCTGATTTTGCAAAAAAAATCCACATTCAGATCAAAATATCTGACTTCCTGATGGTCAGAGCTAATGACTTTAAATTAGAAAGTTGTCCGGGTCGATGAGACCAATGTACGTACTGATTTTTGTTACTTGTATACAACTAACCCTCCCACTTTTGTCAAAAGCATTTTGAAAGTGACACACTTCCTGCTGCCAGTTGGTGGCGCTATAACTTTGACTCACAATAGTTACATCCATCTGATCGGCCTCTTTCCACGAACACACTGTTGAAGTTTCATCAAGATCAGTTAATGTATGCAGAAGTTATACCACTTCGTGTTTCTCTTTTCTCGCCATAAATTCGTTTCCTCGCCACGGCCAAACCGTTCGAGATATCAAAAATCCGTCTGCAATTTAACATCCTCAATGTCTTGACTTCATGCACACCGAGTATGGTGGGGATTGGATGAATTTTCTAGGAGGAGTATTTCACATTCCACAGCAAGCGTTCTCCAAACAACCCATAATAGCCGACTTCCTGTTGGGCTGGCGTAAAACTTGACCAGGGGAAAGTTGTTCGGCCCGATGAGATCTATATGTGTACCGAGTTTCATATTAATTCATGCAAGCGTGTTTGATCTATGGACCAAGTTTTGGGACCCCGTTCAAGGGGGCGCTGTTGAGCCCCCCTGCCACGCCTGGGTACCAGCTTCAGCCCGTCCCTGATGGCAGGGGGTTCTGACTTGTGTGCAAAGTTTCAAGAGTTTTTGAGCACGTTAAGGACCCCAAAAGCCCCTGAAACCTTGATTAACAATATAAAAGCAATAGTCAAATCCCCCCCTCCCCTCACACACACAGAGACACAGAGAGAGGGAGAGAAAATTCTTCAGAAAATCCACATTCAAACCAAAATATCTCTCTTCCTGTTGGTCAGAGATAGTTAGTGTAAATTAGAAAGTTGTCCGTCTTGATGAGAACAATACACATACCAAGTTTTGTTGCCGTTGATAAAACTAACCCCCCCACTTATGACTAAAGGTGGCGCTACTGAGCCCCTCACCACGCCCGTTTCTGAAACTTTGCACATGTCTACTAGGTAATAAATGTAATGTGTCTGTCGAGTTTCATGCAATTTCAAGCATGCTAAGAGTCTCAAAAGCATCAAAAAAGAATATTGATGTTTGATGCGTTGCCATGGCAACAGTATTAAAGATATCAAAAATCCTTTCACAGTTCTACATCTGCCGTGTGTTTACATTATACACATAAAGTTTGAAGCAAATCGGGTAAAAATAAGAGGGTGATTTCAAAGCATTTTGAAAGTGACACACTTCCTGCTGCCAGTTGGTGGCGCTATAACTTTGACTCACAATAGTCACATCCATGTGATCGGCCTCTTACAACGAACACACTGCTGAAGTTTAATCAAGATCAGTTAATGTATGCAGAAGTTATAACACACTTCCTGTTTCCATTATTCGCCATAAATTCGTTTCCTCGCCACGGCCAAACCGTTCGAGATATCAAAAATCCCCTGGCAATTTTTCATCCTCAATGTCTTGACTTCATGCTGACCGAGTTTGGAGCCGATTGGATGAATTCCCTAGGAGGAGTACATTAAATTCCACAGCATGCGTTTCCAAACAACCCATAATAGCCGACTTCCTGTTGGGCTGGCGTAAAACTTAGAGCACGAAAGTTGTTCGGCCCGATGAGATCCATATGTGTACCGAGTTTCATATTATTACATGCAAGCGTGTCTGATTTATGGACAAGTGTTCGGATCCCGTTCCAGGGGGCGCTGTCGAGCCCCCCTGCCACGCCCGGGTACCAGCTTCAGCCCGGCCCTGATGGCCGTGCGTTCTGACCCGTGTGCAAAGTTTCAAGAGTTTTCGAGCATGTTAAGGACCCCCAAAGTGCCCGAGAAGTAGAAAAAAATAATAATAATAATAACAAAATATAGCTGCGAGCAGCGATTGCGGGCCCAAGCCGGTGGCACCGCCACCCCGGTGCCTTTAGTTACCTAAAGGCACCGGGGATGGCGGTGCCACCGGCTTTGGCCCTCCATCGCTGCTCGCAGCTATATTTATATATATATATATATATATATATATATATATATACATATATATATATGTATATAAATATCTATATATATACACACACACACACACACACACACACACACACACATATATATATATATATATATATATATATACTTATATATATATATACGTATATATATATATATATATATATATAAATATAAGACAGAAAATTTTACTTGTCTTACCTTATTCTGATTTTATGATACACCCAAAATATTCCACAACAAATCCTTTAAATTTAATGTAAAAATAAAAACGAAAGTAAGCAGTGTTGGTCTCACGTAACCCTCTCATTAGAATCAAAATGTTTCAATATTTGCGATGTATTTGGATGCTAAACTATTCTTTATTATAGGCTTTGTACTTCACTCATGTTCCAATATCGATGTAAAAAATCATCCTCTTCACACGCGCGAAAATGTTCTTGGAAACATCACAGTGGAGCTCTGCTTACTGTGAATGGTACAGATTGTACTACTGACTATTTAAACAGAGCAGTGTAATTCGTTTATGTTAGGTTGACTATTTTTATTATTATATTGTATTAGGGCTATAATGAACAGGCTGCGATGTCAAGATTGCAATTCTGGAATGTGTGTGTGTGTGTGTGACGCGGTTGCGGTTGAACAGTGGACACAAAAACATAAATAAAATGTTTTAGTTAATTCCTACATCCATAGGAATAAATTGAAAATGCTCGCTCTACTCCGCACCATTATCAATGTCTGTGCGGACGTCTGTATTTTACTAGTATATAGTATACTATAGTTAGCGATTTAAAAGCGCTCAGTGGTGTCACACGTCGATTAACCGGTGGGAAAATGTTATCACAGTCACATCCCTAATATATTTATATATAAATACAATAGGCCTACCTGAAAGAGAATTTTACTTGCCCGACCAGAGTATAGCCTGATTAGAACGTCAATAACAAAAAAATAACTTGGGAATCACTAAAACGAGAGATTATTCTAATTTCATTACATTCATTTTAAGTTGCAATCATCAGTTAATAATAAATGTATTACTGATCAATGGTAACAAGGTTGCACTGCTTAGGCTCATGCTGCTTCTCCAGGAGAATTGTAAACAAATGAGCGCAGCACACAAAAAAGCAACCCAGTTAACAACATACTGACTATAAAAATTACAAATATGGAGTTTTTATATATTTTATAACATATGATAGAGTTAAGCAACCTCACTTGACGAGTAGGCAACTATTTCCTGAATACAATCACGATTGAAACTGTGACATTGATTTCATACAACAGGTTAATAAACAGTTACAATTAAGTCACTTACATTTTAGATGCAATATTGACTGTTTTTGTTCTGTTTCAGCAGCAAAAATAGTTAAACAAAGATCACAGCAACTTGTTTTCTCATTACTGAATGATTCAGCATTTTGAAACGAATCGCTTGACTCAAAGATTCAATGGTCAATCCATAAACATCTGTCTCAATCATGAATGACTCACGTCATTGGAACGAATCATTTGAACGAATGAATCAATGACTCGCTCATTAAGATGGTCGCCTGGCGACACCTAATGGCGGTTTAGTGTTATGTTTAAAAGTATCATTCTTTCCAACGTGCACCATTATCAATGTCCGTGCGGACGTCCGTTTTTTTACTTTCACTTTTATATTAGCAATTTAAAAGCACCCACTCGTGTCACACGTCGATTAACCGGTGGGAAAATATCCTCAGACACATACCTAATAAATGTATATTTAAATACAATATTGGCCTACCTGGTAAAAAGTTTTATATACTATTTTGATGTCCTTTTGGACACAAGAGGGCAGTATAGCCCTATGTTTGCTTTTTTGTTGAACCAAATAGCACTAAATAGCCTGTTTTTAACTTTTTCATTCTTCTTGAATTGCAAAAACAGAATAAAATGGGTTTAGTTGTGATATTTGTATACTTTTATATAGAAATAAATGGTATATAATTACATTTTTAGAAGATTTTTAGTGTTTCCTTTTTGGACATTAATCCCTCGCCATAGCAAAACCGTTTGAGATATTTATTATCCATTCACAACTTAGCATATTTAATGTAGTTTCATCATGTTGAAAAAGTTTGGTACGAATAAAATAAATAGTTTAAGAGGAGTGGCTAAAAATTCAGAGGCTGATTTTGCAAAAAAATTCACATTCAGACCAAAATATCTGACTTCCTGATGGCCAGAGCTATTGAATGTAAATTAGAAAGTTGTCCGGCTTGATGAGAACAATATAAAAACTATTTTTTCTTTACTGTAGTTAAAACTAACCCCCCCACTTTTGTCTAAAGCATGTTGAAAGTGACACACTTCCTGCTGCCAGTTGGTGGCGCTATAACTTTGACTCACAATAGCTACATCCATCTGATCGGCCTCTTACCACGAACACACTGCTGAAGTTTCATCAAGATCAGTTAATGTATGCAGAAGTTATTCCACTTCCGTGTTTCTCTTTTCTCGCCATAAATTCGATTCCTCACCACAGCCAAACCGTTCGAGATATCAAAAATCCGTCCGCAATTTAGCATCCTCAAAGTCTTGACTACATGCACACCGAGTTTGAAGGGGACACGGTGAATTTTCTAGGAGGAGTATTTCACATTCCACAGCAAGCGTTTTCCAAACAACCCATAATAGCCGACTTCCTGTTGGGCTGGCGTAAAACTTGACCGGGGTAAAGTTGTTCGGCCCGATGAGATCTATATGTGTACCGAGTTTCATATTAATTCATGCGAGCGTGTTTGATATATGGATCAAGTTTTAGAACCCCGTTCAAGGGGGCGCTGTTGAGCCCCCCAGCCACGCCCGGGTACCAGCTTCAGCCCGGCCCTGATGGCCGTGGGTTTTGACCTGTGTGCAAAGTTTCAAGAGTTTTTGAGCACGTTAAGGACCCCAAAAGCCCCTGAAACCTTGATTAACAATATAAAAGCAAGAGTCAAATCCCCCCCTCCCCTCACACACACACAGACACAGAGAGAGGGAGAGAAAATTCTTCAGAAAATCCACATTCAAACCAAAATATCTCTCTTCCTGTTGGTCGGAGATGGTTCATGTAAATTAGAAAGTTGTCCGTCTTGATGAGAACAATACACATACCAAGTTTTGTGATTCTAGGAAAAACTAAGCCCCCATTTTTGACTAAAGGTGGCGCTACTGAGCCATTCCACCACGCCCGTTTCTGAAACTTTGCACATGTCTACTGGCTAATAAATGTGATGTGTCTGTTGAGTTTCATGCAATTTCAAGTATGTTAAGAGTCTCAAAAGCATCAAAAAAGAATATTAAAGTTTGATGCGTTGCCACGGTAACAGTATCTAAGATATCAATAATCCTTTCACAGGTTTACATCTGCCGTGTGTCTACATTGTACACATAAAGTTTGAAGCAAATCGGGTAAAAATAAGACACTGATTTCAAAGCATTTTGAAAGTGACATATTCCTGCTGCCAGTTGGTGGCGCTATAACTTTGACTCACAATAGTCACATCCATGTGATCGGCCTCTTACCACGAACACACTGCTGAAGTTTCATCAAGATCAGTTAATGTATGCAGAAGTTATAACACACTTCCTGTTTCATTTTTTCGCCATAAATTTGTTTCCTCGCCACGGCCAAACCGTTCGAGATATCAAAAATCCGTCCGCAATTTAGCATCCTCAATGTCTTGACTTCATGCACACCGAGTTTGGAGGCGAATCGATGAATTCCCTAGGAGGAGTACATTAAATTCCACAGCATGCGTTTCCAAACAACGCTAAATAGCCAACTTCCTGTTTGGCTGGCGTAAAACTTAGAGCACGAAAGTTGTTCGGCCCGATGAGATCTATATGTGTACCGAGTTTCATATTATTACATGCAAGCGTGTTTGATTTATGGACACGTGTTCGGATCCCGTTCCAGGGGGCGCTGTCGAGCCCCCCTGCCACGCCCGGGTACCAGCTTCAGTCCGGACCTGATGGCCGCGGGTTCTGACGTGTGTGCAAAATTTCAAGAGTTTTCGAGCATGTTAAGAGCCCCAAAAGTGCCCGAAAGGTTGACAAAATAATAATAATAATAATAATAATAATAATAATAAATAATCCTACCGGAAACAATAGGGCCTTCGCCCTTTCAGGGCTTGGGCCCTAATAATCCTACCGAAAACAATAGGGCCTTCGCCCTTTCAGGGCTTGGGCCCTAATAAACAGAGCAATTCCAAAAGGGTCCTCACACCATCGGTGCTCGGGCCCTAAATAAATCTCTGGGTGTGTCTCAAGCAGCTCCCTAGATCAGTAGTCAAGAGCACTGGTAAATGTCTGCATGGGCTGCGTTCCCCAAACACTAAATATTATATCATGATTTACGTTTGGTTTTTAATAATTTGAAGATGATATACTGCAATTATTATTTTAATTTTTTAATGCATTTTTTTCCTCTCGTTTCATTTACAGCTTTGACCAGCACGCGTCGCCAGCGTGCGGTGATTCGCGCTTTAATACAAAATCATAAACATTACAGGAATTTAGGCCACACGAGCAGTAACAGTCAATATTATAATGGTTACTTATTAAAAATAAGGGATATTAAAGGCGACTACATTAAACTTGCAGCATATTAATCATGTTTGGAAGTCAACTGAATTGGTTCAGTTGACTCAGTTTCGAAAAGCTCAGTTTCTCCATCTCACGTTACTTGCCAGTAGCCGAATTCGTGTTTACAAATTCACTCGAGCGAAATGAAACGCATCCTTTATGTTGTAGTGCAGATTCAGTTTACTCCCGAAAAATTCAATAAGTTTAAGAATTACAATGTCACTCAATAACAATGAAAACAGATTTATTTTAAAGCTATACAATTTAATTAACGGTTTGCACTTTGCATTGACTAAAACACTTTAGAGGCTTAAAAAAACAAACCTTTTAACAGCCAAGTCAAAGGCGCAGCAGGAGTGTGGCGCGGCCTTATGACGTGACATCGTTAGACCAAAATAAAAGTACTTGTCAGTGATCACATGCTAAAATCACCAAAAAAAGCATGGCATGGAATTTCAATGAGCCTTAAGATAATAAAAATACGTCAGAGCTATTCAGTTTAATTCTACAACTTTAAGCACATGTTGCCCAATTAACTGTCACATCTAATATGTCTAGTAATATGTTAATGTAGTAAAAATAACTAGTAATAATATTACTAATATGTAATATGATTTTGTCTAAAAGCAAAACAGTCAAGTTTGGGTGCACAGAGACATTTTGTCTTTCTTTTCTTTTTTTGATGCATTCATTTTTTAAATAGCCATAGCAAAACCATTTTACTCTTTTACTATTATACAATAAACACTATTTATCATTACAAATTAAACCTTTATACTACTTTAAAAACACAACAATATTTTGATTGTGTGTGTATTCATTTGAGCTGTACCATTTGTAAAACATCTGGGCCCATATTTAGCAAGCTTCTCAAAGTGCCATTTTAGTCTTAAGTGCTGACAATTCATGAAATTTACTCCAAGTATAAAAACAAGTCATTTAAAGCTAAGATTCACTCTTTCTCTCCAGCTCGAGAGGTCTCTCAAGTGGTTAGAAGTTGCCAGTAGAGGCTTGTGACGCACTGAGGAGACAGAGACGTGCGCAAATATTTCAAGAGATGAAGAATGTTTTTGAAATATTTGACAACAAGCAGTTAATCATCTTTGCCAGCATCAATGTTGGGCTGAACTTTCCTTTTATAACATGTTTTTGTTGTTCAACTAATTCAGCAAGCAGTAGCGCTTCTTCCTCCCGCCAGTTCGGATTTCTTTTGGAATCCATGGTGGCTGAATATATCATAAAATCTAGGCCATAGCCAGGTCAGTTAACAGCACACCGATTTAAAATTTGTAATTAAAACATGGTGGAAAATATGATTATCTTTCATTTCCAATGTGTATATCATAATGTATTCTCTTGTCAAATGTGTGTTGAATGTAAACTCCTCTTAGGAATTTCACTATTGTGACGTGTGATGTGAATTTATCTGAGAATATTCTTAAATAAGGAAATCTATTCAGTGATTGCTCCATGCCTATGTCGTCATCCAAAACCCTGTTTGTGGCACAGCACCACAGTGTAGTCGGGCCGATTCTGGCGCGTCATTCATTCCGTGTTTCACCAGAGTAAGGCAACCGCAACTGGGCCGAGTTATTTCTTCCGGCTTTGTTGGCCCACATCTTTTTGGCTACCTGGGTAACTAAGCGCAGCTTTGAGCCAATAATTGTTTTACTCTTAAGTCAGTGTTTATGTGAGTAATTCTCAGAGGCTTGATAAATACGGGCCCTAACCTCTTTGCAAGGTTTTTTGTTTCATTCAGGGAATTCTCACCAATCTTTTTCTAGAGGCCAGCATGTGTCGCTCAAGCTAGTGTTGGTCCAGAGAAACATATATCTAAACATCAGTCCTTTCACATTGCTTGTAGGAGCTAAAGAGAAACATATTTTCATTTTTGAGCCCTAAACATGCTTTTTTTTTTTATGGCAGAAGACATAAGACAACAGAGACAGCTGTATGGGTGTTTAAGTGGGGCAGGATCATCTTTTAATATTTCATCATGAAATGTCGACACACATTTCCCCTTACAAAAATTAACCATGGTTTTAGTAAAGTATGGTTTAACAATGGTTTAACTATCCCAGATAGCATAAATACGTTGTGTTTTCATCTGAAAGACGTATTTGTTTAGGGCGTTTGCTCATCTGGAATACATTGCATAGACGTCCTTGTCAAGACGTTCAAATGACATCCACTGACTGAGAGATCTTGAGACATTGTGAGACATCTTGATTTTATGTAGCAAAGATTCTGTTTTTAATCAGACATTTTACATGTTCCCTCACATTTTTTTTTATAAAAACTACAGCTACACTAATTATACATGTTTCTACACATATATGATAAGTATATCATATACTTAAGTATATATAAGTATAAATAACTAAACCCAAGTAATTCCCACTCAGAATGAAAGAACACAACAGTTATAGAATTATTTGAATAATTTTATTATCAGTGAATGAAAATAACCTTTAATTTATTATATAGTATTATTATAATTTAAAATTCTGAAATAAACAAACAAAATGGATAAAAATGAACACAAGTGGCTTTAAGAGGACATTCTTCCTGGGGCCAAGCGGAGATCATCTTAAAGGAACCGTATGTAAGAAATGTATTTCAATTAATCATAAAATGGCCCTGATATGTTACTAGACATTAAGAAATCATGTTCATTTCAAATACTTATATCACTGACAACAGTAGTCCGGCCAGGATATTGTCATTTAAAAGTGAAGTTGCAGCCCTCAACTGATGTTGATGTTGTCATGTTGTGTTTTGGCCTGATGCGCCACCCTCCACCTATCTACTAATCACGAAGTCAGTAGTGTTTCGGCATCCGGGTTGCCAGATCTGCTCTAGTTACCACAGCTGCAGCTACAAACGTGTCGGATAAAAAATGTCCAACGTTACAAAACCTAAAAGACCTCGTTATGAATCCGAAATACGCAAAACATCTCTCATGAAGCATAAACATAATTGACAGAAAAAAAAAACTTACTGTGTAGGACTCCTCACTTGCCTTTGGAAGGTCCTTGTAGCAGCCTACGCTCCTGCTGGATCCTGCAGCCTAACTGGCAACCTCGAGTCAGGGGGGAGGGGGAGGGGATACACCGCTCTACAGTAATTTGAAAGTGATTGCAGTACCAGTTTTGGCCACAATCTTACATACGGTTCCTTTAAATGTGCTTTTCTGCCTCTGCTTCTGTTGGCAACAGAAGTACGGGATTCTTCATCGCTGCTCCTGTACGTTAAAAAAGGTGAAACAAAATAAGTTATATTTTTTCAAATAACATTTGTTTTTACTCACAGTTAATTAAATCCGCAAAATAGTTTTCATTTAGCTGGGTTCCTATGTTTTTGGGCAAGGATATAAAACATACATCCCGGACTACCCTAGCCATATTGTGTCAGTATCAATTAAATTATCTTCAAATAGTCCTGACGAGCATATTTTCCATGCTTATATAAGAGCACATGGAGCCAATCTGACCATTCAAAAATTACGCATTTACTGCGTAAAATAACATAAAATAAGACATTTATTTATTCTTCCTCTCAGGTCTATCTGATTTTAATCAGTTTCGGATTAATTTAGTGTGACTGCCAAAATTAGTCAAGAGATAGCCTGGGTCAAATATTAATTATTTTATTGTAAAATAGAAATGAGAGATCACAACCGGCAATTAGTCTGATTTGTTTACAATGTCCTGTAATAATAAAAGAGGAAAGACATCATCTTCACTGTCCACCACCAGCATTGCGGCATTGAAATGGCTGTTACCTGCAAGGACTAAACCACTGAAGTCAGGTGATTGATCTTCTTGTCCAGTTCATTTAGTGTCTCCAGAATTGTCCTCTCAACAGCTGCAATACAGTAGGTTTATCTGGGAGAGTATGTTTATTAAACTATAAAATGTATAATTTTACAAATTTAGAACTTCAATTTAACGTTACGTGATGCAACTCCATCGTCTCACACCAGAAGCACCTGCAACCACAAAAAGCTCTTATATGTGATTAAACCACCACTTGTAAAAATGCTGTTGTAGCAAAAGATATGGTTACATGCAATTGCATTGTTTAAAAACTTTTAACTAAATCCATTTGATTACACATAGTTTCCATGCTTAAACTGGATTGAACTGAAAATCTATCACAGAATCCAGAAAAGTAAAAGCACAAAACTAAATGTGGGGAAAAGTAAAAAGAAATTTTTACATTTGAAAATTAAGTTCCACGGCCCTTTGGTGGTTATTAACAAATGCTGTTGAAAGAATTGGTATGTAGAAATGTGATGTCTGCCTCCATCAAAACAAGATTTCTTTGTACAACACAAAGCCTTACTAAAGCTTGAGAGTGCTTTTGCTCCTGATTAGCAATCAAATGTTTGATTTGCTTCATGTTTAGGATGTAAAAACCTTAAGCTATACATGGAATGATAAGTTCTACCTAAAAGACTCAGGAGAGAATTATTGAATGCAATAGATTTATTTGTGAAAGATTACAGACGGAATAAAATTGATGCTCGACAAGCTCCGTCTCGGTTCTTTGGCGTGGGCTCTGTCCTCCGTCTGGGTCGGTGAGTTAGCCGGTAGGTCCTGCCTGATGGTCTGGACAGGGGCGGAGCCTAAACCCCCAAAATAAGGAATATATGATGGATTCCTTACGTACCTAAGATGACTCTGGAAAGTATACAGGGTAATTAGACAACATGAGAAAAGTTGATTAACGTCATTTAGATAAGGCTTAATACGAAACTAACGTTTGATTATAACGATGATGTAGCCTTGAAATTAATAGGGAGAGTGAAAGATGCAGTTAATAGTGCACTGTGTTTCGGTATGTTACAACTCCTAAACAGAGCAACTTTTGGCAAAAGAAAGTGAAGATTCTAATCCGAGCCTCGATAGGCTTGAATAGAGGAGCTGCGCATAAAAAAAAAAAAAAAAAAAAAAAAAAAAAAAAAAAAAAAATTAAGGAAAAATAAATAAATGAATAAAATAAAGGCAGAAATTAATCTTTGATAGGCCTATGCGTTAACGTCGGCGGCCACGGTTGGCCTCAGAACTTTTAGCTTAATCGTGAATCTCGATAGATTGCGATGCCTCGATAGGCCGAGGACAAGCATGTGCGATGCCTCGATTGGCCGAAAACGAGCATGTGCGATGCCTCGATAGGCCGAGAACAAGCATGTGCGATGCCTCGATAGGCCGAGAACAAGCCTGTGCGATGCCTCGATAGGCCGAGAACAAGCATGAGTATTAATATCTTAGTTTGGCTATGAAAATAAAACCATAGATGGGAAAGTTAAAAGTAGGTCCGTGATGACCTTCTGTTTAAAAGTTACTAATCTGCTGTCAATGTGACGTTCCCGGGCGCTTCGATAAGCAGAGATGGGAGAATGAAATATTGATATTTCTTAAAGCTAGAATTGCTTTGTGACTGGTGCCCGTGATCAGCGTGAAGTATAGCTTAATAGAACTACGTGTACGCTCGCTAATATTAATGCCTCAATAGGCCGAATAATCGTGTATGAACGAGATACAGAATCTCGATAGCATTACTGTAAAGGCTACGATAAGCCGTGGACCAATGTGAATGTGATGAAACAGGTTCGTGATAACCTTACGTTTACTGCTGCCGGGCCGAATTTGCAATTCGATTAATTCGTTCGATAGGGTCTCGATAGGCAGTTGTGCTCATCGAAAACAATTTCAGTGCTTCGATAACTTAAATGAATTGATGTTGAAATAGAAGCCGCGGAGGCTAGAGAATATTGCGTTGCTATGAGAGACTCAATGAACGCAAGCAGTCTGTCAAGGAATAGCTGTTTGTGGAAGCTATTAATATAAGGTTTAGTTCATTATATTGAACTCGGTCTAAACGTTCGAATGTAGTAACCACCACCAGTAGCTAGCGAATAATATTACCTTGAATGTAGGTTGAGAGGGCTTGTTGAGCATTAAGAAGGACGTCTACATCGGATCTGATGTATGTCTTGTAAGCCGTGGAAGACCATCTGCCGAGCATTTGGATGGTGGAGTCGGGAACTCCGCATTCAGCTGCCGTTGTTGCTGCTCCGATGCGAAAGGAGTGCCCGGTGTATAGCCGTGGAGGAAGTCCGCATTGCTTTAGGACAGAAGCTAGATGAGTTCTGAACCAGGGCTTTGTCATGGGAAGCCCGTTAGGTAAGATGAATAAAGGGGAATTTAGTGGAAGGCGCGGTCGTGCTTTGAGATATCTAACCATAGAAGAAAAAGGACAATATGAATTATTTATTTTAGAAACGGAAATGCTAACGCCCGATCCGGAAGAGTCTGTTTTCGAAAACTTAAGAAATAGATTAAAAAATGTAGGATAAAAGCGTAAATCGGAAATAGCCAAGCCACGAGCAGAATTAAAATTATTTGAGTCAGACGCAAATTCCCCTAATCGTAGAAACCCGTAAAAAGCGGTTAAGAACACAGCTTCTAAAAGGATGTTAATGTATTCACAAAATAGGCCATTGCGTAATGAAAAGACGAGCTTGTGCAGAAGAGGTAGAGTAATGGGGAGGCGTTTGTCTGGAGTCTTTTGATTAGATCTTTCTATGCCTTTCAGTAAAAGCCGGATAGTAGGTGTAGAAAAAAGACTGGGGAAATTGGGATTAAAAAATCGTGCGTGAAACTGAATGCCAGCGAACAATTTACGAATTGTGGCAATCTTTAGATGCCGAGAATCGGAGCAATGAACTAGAAACGCGCATACAGTCGAAATTAAGATAGGCAGAACGGGGATGCCGAACGAAAAACAAAAGATGATAAACCGGGACCAAGCAGAATTATATGATTTAAGTGTTAATGATGAGACTCCTTTGGTGATATAGAACCTGGCAGAATTTAATAGGTTATCGTAATGAGAGTTTAGTCTAGCATCAGCTCGGCTAGGTCCGGACATGGTGTAGGATTCTGGTTTGCTGCTGGGCAAAGACGTCGGAAAGCCTGCAAACGAGAGCGAGAGAGAGCATCAGCAATGATGTTAGATTGTCCTGGTATATGTACGGCTTTAAGGATGAAATTGTGTGTGACGGCTTGCCAAGTTAGGCGTCGAAGTAGAGACATAATTGATGGGCATTTCGAACGCCCTTTATTTATTATATCAACTGTGGCTTGGTTGTCGCAATTCATTTCTATACGTTTGCCGGACCAAGCGGAGCCCCAGAGGACGCACGCTACGACGATGGGGTATAATTCGTGAAGAGCAATTGAGGACGAATTCGCGCTAAATGAATGAAAAGCATCCGACCATTTTCCTGAGAACCAATGCCCTTGAAAAAATCCCCCAAAACCTTTAGAAGGGGCTGCGTCAGTATAGCTCGAGTGCGACGGATGATTCGGGAAGATCGTTATAAAAAAAAGAGATGCCGTTCCAATTGTTAAGCAGGTGAGACCAAAACCTAAGGTCTGATCGGCACCCGTCATCTAGGAGGATTACGTCGTGCAGGCGGTCGACGGAATGGGCGAGCGTAAGGAGGCGAGAAATAAAGGAACGACCTTGGGGAATAATTCTCATGGCGAAATTGAGATGCCCGAGTAGGGAGAGCATGTCGCGTTTAGAGACCGTGCGCGCTGCGAGAAAAGATTCCAGAAACGCTCTTATTCTGGAAAGTTTATCGTAAGGAAGAGAAGCTTGCATCAGAACTGAGTCGAGAACGATACCCAGAAATACGAGGGAAGTAGCAGGACCCATGGTTTTCTCGATAGAAAGGGGCACGCCTACGTCGCTGAATAATGATTTGAGCGAGTCGAGTGCTGAGCTGTGTGGTGAGGGAAAATCTATTAGTAAAAAATCGTCGAGTAAATGTAATACGAATGGAAGCTTGCAAACGTTCAACAGGATCCAACACAAAGCCTCGGATAAACAATTAAAAATATTAGGACTACTTTTACAGCCGAACGTGAGTCTTACAGCAAAATAGAGCAGAGATTCCCATTTGACGCCGAAAAGATGCCAGTCAGACGGGTGGATAGGCATGATCTTGAAAGCATCGGTAATGTCTGCTTTGGCTAGCCAAGCACCATGACCTGCTATTTTGATTAGATGGATAGCGTCGTCGACCGAAGCGTAGTACAGAGAAAAAGGCTCTGAAGGAATGCATTCGTTAACGCTCGCAAGGCTATCAGAATGGGGAGAAGACATGTCGAATATCAGGCGCTTTTCCCCCGAGTATTTGCGTGTCGCTATGCCTATAGAATTTACACGATACAGGGAAAAAGGAGATGCACTGAAAGGGCCAATTAAATAGCCTTTTTTTAGCTCCTTGTCTAGCAGGCTTGAAACTGTTTCAGGTTCTGCTAAAGCAGACTGAAGGTTTTTTGCGACATAGGAGGTGGAGAGGGGAGAGCAAACACCGACACGAAATCCTTGAGAAAGTCCAGTAATTAAGTAGTCAACGAAAGAGTAATCGGGATGGGAAGAAAGGTAGCTGGAGAGTGAAGCGATGTTGATAGGTGTAGAAGGGTGACCATTTAGAATTTTTTCTGAGGCGCTGCTCTTCCTCTGGTCGCTGGTCTGAAGCGTCGTGGGCAGACCGATTTTGGATGTGGGTCTCTGCAGAAACTGCAAATATGCGAAAATTTACATTTAGCATAATTACAAACAGATTCGTTAAAGTTATTGCATAGAGGAATGCCATTGAAAGCGATTATAGGTCTGCCTTTTACATCAAAAGTCACGTGTGCAGGGTCAGCACCATGGACAGCGGCAGACTCCTTTGTTGCTATTCCTTTGGGGCAAAAGGCGGCCGAGTGACCGTGCGAGCTGCACAAAACGCAAGCCAGAGCTCGTTGACCACCGAAATGACGAACCAGAAGTTCGGAGTCGGCAACAGACCAGTCCAGTCTAGTGTTGAACAGGGTGGTGAAAGAGGCTGATTTCGCGGAAAAGGATTTGTGATACTCGTAGAAGAGCGTGCCTCCGTATCTTTGATTAAAATCGGCCAACATGGCAAGGTAAAGATCTAATTCTTCCCTGCGGTCAGGGAAAGCTTGGCATAATATGTCTCTGAAAATGCCGAACGCTATGACGAATTCGCCAAATGATAGGTTGCATTGCAGTCTGGGATCAGAAGATTTCAGGAAGACTGCCACGTCACCGCAGTCAACCATTTGACGATCAGCTGCAGGCGATGGTAGCAGTAAGGCAGCTAAATTAATATCCTTACCTAAGATGATATCGGATCTCATTTTTGAAGACACGGTGACTGCAGCGGGAGGGACGAAGCGCCTACCGAAATTTTGAGCTGGAGTAGCCGTGGAAAGACTGAAGCTCGGTGTAGATGCTGACGTGGCCGCGTTCAGGAATGGCGGTTGATTTGATGAGGAAAAGGCCTGAGCTGCTGACGTGGCGAGGCCCGTAGGCTGATCTACCACACCCGGAAAAGTGGGGTAAGCAGAGAACATACCTGCCAACCTTGCAAAAATTTTTTGCGTACCGACGACGGGGGGGGGGGGGGGGGGTATTGTATGGGCGGTTTGGACGACGACACACATGCATTAGATACTCAACAGGCGGCCCGCAGGCCGCATCCGGCCCATCGGCATTAATTTCATGGCCCGCGTCATGCAAAAGATGAACGCACTTTTTTTTATAATTTGAGCTCAAAAGTTACGCGAATATTAGACAGTGTGATTTTTATCTATATAATTGCGGACGGTCGATAATCCGTTGGTCGATTAATAAAAAAAAAACATTCATCATCGTCATTGTGATGTGTGTGGAATGTTTAGTGAGACTTTATATAGCTACTTGATATCTCCGAAATGTAGGCTACCATTAACTTGCTAAGCGCAACAATAGCAAAACAAGCGGTAAAACTGTCAGGCAACTTGTGTGTGCGGTAGGCGCTATGCATAGCTCGTGCATTCAGAGCTGCGCACTTTCACAGCTGATTCGGGTGACGTTAGAGCTGATAATTAGCCGATGATCCTCTTAACAGCATAAAAAACAAAATTATTTTCAAAGTGTCAATGGGTTATAAACAGTAGCAAAAAGCGCTCCCATTACAATTACGAGCTGTCAATACGTCGATGAGTTCGCGACACTCTTGCAAAACCTCCAGTTTTAATCTGCAGTTTTGTTCGGAACGGGGCACGGCTCGCATGAAAAACTGATCAAAGCTGCTTTTGAGCGAATTCTGACAAACTTAAAAGTTATATGTATACTGGGATAATAGTTGGCCTAGTATTAGTATACTAATAATAATAGCCTTATAAATTTGTAAAGCGACCCTGTATAACGTCATCTAAAGAAAACATATAATAAATAATTGAACATTTGATGTAGGCAAATTGCCTATATATAGGGCTAATCAATAATTGTTAAATATTTAAATATAAAGATAATATATGAAGAGCTCTTTTCCAGAACGAGATAAACGCCATTTTTAAAGAAAGGTTTGTGCTTTCTGTTTGAGGTCTCTGTGAAAGTTTGAAAGTCTTTTAGTGCCGCTCACGTCCGTAATGGAGAACTGTCACGTAACATTGTTTTTGCCTCATAAATGCAAACACGAAAAATAAAAGACAAAAGACTTAAAAAAAAAAAAGATTTATAGCGTTTTGGGGAAAAAAAGGATGGATTTATAGCGTTTTGAAAAGAAAAAAAATTAACTCTGTTTGAATATGAACTTTTTTTTTTTGCTTAATATTAATAATTAATATTGCTAGAAAACTGTTAAATCCACGTTTTGTTCCATATTTTTATTTTCATGTTCAGTATTAGCCTACTTTAAATAGGACAAAGACTAGCAAGACTTACTTAGCAAGGTTTTTAAATACTCTGAGTATGAACCAGGCGCGGATTTATGGGTGGGCCTGGGTGGGCACGTGCCCACCCAGATTGATCGGTGGTCCACCCAATCAGATTAATAAAAACAATTACAATTTTTAATTTTAATAATAATGAATTAATAAGTAATTTCATTTTAATAGTCTCCTGAGGACAATCAGGACATTTATGTACAGTAGATACGTAGAAAAATATTATGTCGACATGTCACGTGTCAGTCCAGTGATGCTATCACGCAACACCGCGGGCGCGTTTCGGACCAAAAGTTTTCCGTCGCCGCGGCAACCTAACTGAGCTATGGCTAAACAGCTATCATTGACACACTTAAAAAAAAAACACGTCTAGATGATGATATACTTCTGGACCATGTCATACCTGAGGAGGAGGAGGATCGTGAGACACTTAACGTTAGTGGCTTATTTTCTCATAAATGCGAACACGAAAAATAAAATTAATATTTTATGTTCTGTGGAGAGCCAACCCTTCTTCATCCGGTTGGTAGTATTACTTATTACTTTTTTGTGTGTGTCACGACCGTTATGGCATGTGTAGCCTATTTCATAAATATAAAACGCATGTGTTTGTGGACTGATATTTTTCTAATGTCTGGACTCCTTTATTAAGGGAGTATGGATATATAAACAGTTTTAATATGTATTAAATGCTTTTTCTGAGGATTTATATTTCAAGTTTTTACTGCAAATGTCACGTCCATAATGCTGGGATTGCCCAATTTTAAAGAATTTATCCTCAACTAGATTTGTGGTGTAGGTATTGTATAGGCTAATGTTAAGTTCAAATTGGGTGTGTGTCGCGATTTCGGTTTCATATTGTTACAGCCCTAATTATTAGAATATAGACATTAAGAGAATAAATTGTAGGCTAATCTAATGCAAGTACTTTTACTTTTAATACTTAAAGTAGCCTACATTTAAAATCAGGTACTTTTTACTTAAGTAGGGTTTTCATTGTGGTACTTCTACTTTTACTGAAGTAAATATGTCTCTGGTTATTTGTACTTTTACTTAAGTATACTGAGATAGGCTACTTACTCCACCACTGTTCAAATCCAGAAGTTATACAGCAACTTATAGCCTATTTAAAAAAAGTTTTGTCAGTATTGCGGTTTTCCTTGCTTTACCCCGGTCTTAAAGTAGCCTAAAAAAGATGACTGTGAAAAAGAGTATAATTAAATTAAACGCATTTATGGTGAGATTATTATATTTTCATGTCAATCTGTGTTCATTTTGACCACGAACCATGCGCTGTCACTTTAATTCAGCGCGTGCAGCACAGAAGAAATAGACTCGGTGCGGAAACGATCTCTGCACTGCTATACGCCATAGTACGGCGCCATTTCAAGATGGCGCCGTACTATGGCGACTCGGTTTTGCTCTCTGTTTGTTTGGTCTATTTGTTGTTTTGTTTGTTTATGAAATCTTGTGACGGTCTCATTCAATATGACAGAGCCGAACTCATTCACATTCGGGACAACTTGCCGGTTTCACAGTCATTTGTGCCGGATACATTCTCTGGTTTCCCTTGGAAACACCCAAAACACCGGCTGAGGAAGAAGAGAGGTAAGCGTGGAGGAGCATTGGTTCGGCTAAGATACCGGGGGCACAGGCTTGCCCTCCCGAGCCTCACTCTCTCCAACGTTCGCTCGTTATCAAACAAGAAGGACGAACTTACTGCCCTCATTCTTTCCCAACGGGATCTAAGAGACTGCTCTGCCATTTGCCTGACAGAAACTTGGTTGCACGAGTATATCCCTGACTCTGCGTTACAACTGGATGGCTTCACCTTTCATCGGGCAGATCGAACCAGCGAATCCCTTAAGCAGCGTGGCGGCGGTGTTTGTATTTATATCAACCGAAACTGGTGTGTGAATACCAAAACTCTATCACACAACTGTTCGCCGGACTTGGAATATCTCACAGTTAAATGCATCCCCTTTTACTCACCGAGAGAAATCTCCTCCGTCATACTGTGTGTTGTTCACATTCCACCGAGCGCTGCGATGACGTCAGCGACTCAGGAACTGGCTGATCACATCTTCGCCATGGAAAACTCCAATCCGGATTCTGTAATCCTGTTGCTGGGTGACTTTAATCATGTATCTATGAAGAAAGCTCTTCCAAGATACAAGCCTCAGATTCATACTTCTACCAGGCTGGATAAAACTTTGGACCAGTGTTACTCTCCCATTCCAGAAGCATATCAAGCTCTAATCAGAGCCCCGATTGGTGAGTCTGATCACAACACTGTATTACTTGTTCCTAAATATCGCCAGAAACTAAAAACAATTAAACCAGTGAAAAAGAGGGTCAGGTGGTACTCTCCTCCGGCCATAGACATGTTACAAGACTGTTTTGATGTCACAGACTGGAGTGTTTTTGTGCATGATGATATTGACACTTTCACTGATACTGTAATGTCTTATATAAACTTTTGTGAGTCTGTGTGTATTCCCACCAAAACTGTCATCAATTACAGTAACAACAAGCCTTGGCTTAACATGGATGTAAGGCGTTTATGTAGGGAAAAAAACGCTGCATTCAGATGTGATGATAAAGCACTTTACAGACTCCTCAAATACCAACTCAAAAAGGCTATTAAAACAGCTAAAGCCACTTACAGAGTGAAACTTGAAAATAAGCTCCAAGTCCATGACATTAAGGGTGTCTGGCAGGGTCTGCAGACAATTACCAACTATAAGATCAAGCATCACGTCTCAGACTGCGACCCCTCCCTCCCTGAGAAGCTAAATGATTTTTACTGCAGATTTGAGCCCAGAGTAACCCAGATTAATTCTCTGAGCCTTCCTCTAACGGGTATGGTCGATCACCCCTCCCCCCCTTTTACAATCTCAGAGCATGATGTTAGGAGGCTGCTGCACCATCAAAATATCAGGAAAGTTGCGGGGCCTGATGGTATAACACCAGCTACGTTGAGGAACTGTGCAGACCAGCTTACTCCAATATTCACTTACATCTTTAACTGGTCTCTTTCCTCCTCAACTGTACCTATCTGTTTTAAATCAGCTATGGTTATTCCAGTGCCTAAGAAGAATAACATCACCTGCCTAAATGACTACAGGCCAATTGCGCTCACATCGACTGTAATGAAGGTATTTGAGCGCTTGGTCTGCAGAAAACTAGCGCATATCACACTGGATTGTCATCAGTTTGCCTATAGGGCAAATAGGGGTGTAGATGACGCAGTGTCATTGTGCGCTCATTTTATTCTCCAACATCTTGAGTCAAAAAATACATATGCTCGCATCCTGTTCCTTGATTTTTGTTCAGCCTTCAACACCATTATCCCTATCAGGCTGTATAACTCTCTTTCAGCGATGGGTGTCGATGTTGTCCTCTGTCAATGGATTTTGAACTTTTTATCCTGTAGGAAACAATTTGTTAAAATTAATAATCATGTGTCATCAACGAGGACTCTTAATACCGGCGCCCCACAAGGGTGTGTCCTGTCCCCGCTCTTATTTTCACTTTACACTAATAATTGCACATCAAATCAAACATCAGTCAAACTGTTAAAATTTGCAGATGATACCACCATATTAGGCCTTATCTCTGATGGTGATGAGACTGACTATCGGGCAGAGGTTGAGCGGCTGGTGAAGTGGTGCGAGGCTAATAACTTAATCCTAAATACAACTAAAACAAAAGAAATGATTGTAGATTTCAGAAGGAAGACTGTTCAACACCTTTCCCTCTCCATCAATGATCAGGTTGTTGAGAGGGTACCGTCCTTCCGTTTCCTGGGCACCACCATTCACCAGTCGCTCTCATGGGACCTGAACATCAGTCTCATTGTAAACAAAGCCCATCAGAGACTTTATTTCCTCCGTCAGTTACGGAAATTCGGGGTCAGCCAGAAATGCATGACTCACTTCTACCGAGCCGCCATAGAAGGCGTGCTAACATTCTCTATCCTGTCCTGGTATGGTAATGCAACCAGTCAAGGCAAGCAACAGCTTGAGAAAGTAGTGAGCAGAGCATCTAAGATCATAGGCTGTAGTATGCCCTCCATAGCTTCACATTTCAACACTAGAATCATTAAGAAGGCAAGAAACATCACCAGTGACTCCTCCCACCCAGCAAATTACTTATTTAATATTTTACCATCAGGCAAGAGGTATAGAAGCATTACCAGTAGAACATCACGCTTCAGAGACAGTACCTATCCTCAGGCCATACGTCACCTAAACATGGTCTGATGCTAGGATACCGAATGCTTTTATATCAGTTTACTCCCAGAATGTTTTATATGAGGTTCTGTTTTCAAGCACCCTTCATCTGGTCATTCTGCTAACTAATCTCATGTGCAATATGAGGCTCTTTTGTTCGTGTATTTGTTGTTGTTGTGAAGTATGTGTGGAACATGTTGTAATGTCAGTGTATTATGTCAATTAAGCTGTATGTGAGCATACCAAGACAAATTCCTATCAACTTAGTTGAAATGGCTTAATAAATTTGAATTGAATTGAATTGTATACGCACCGCAACTGGAACGCATCGCCAGACCGCACCCGCGCGCAGTGTGAAAGCTCTAATACGGAGCCCGGGAATCAGGTGTGTATAAGCTTAAAAAAACCGAGGCCCCTCCGTATATTCACCAGGCCCACCTATTAATGACGTTCTGTATCCGCCACTGGTATGAACTCTCTTTTTTTTTGCATTAATATCGCAAGAAAATTATTATCCAAATTAAATTTTTTATTTTATGTTCAGTATTACAGTATTCAGTAGAACAAAGACTAGCAAGACTTACCTAGCAAGGTAATAAACTGAATTTCTATACAAGTAAAAACTGTAAATATTGTCATAAATAAAGTGTTACGATGCAAGTTGTAATTTGTGGCCCTTCACATTTAATATGGTTTAAATGTGGCCCCCTTGTCATCTGAACTTGATTATATAATTGCATTGCATATAATGTGTGCTGGTCAACTAGTCTAAAATTAAGAAACCCCTAGAACACAGTAAAAAAAAAAAAAAAACCTTGGGAACATTGTGTACAATTAGGATTAGCTAATTAATTTATTTTCCAATATCCTAATATGATACTACATACCACAGGGAAAAGGGCTTCGATTTATGACGTGCTGTCTTTGCATTTGAACATTGCACATTTTAAACACGACACGCATTAGCTGAATAAATGTTAACCAAACATATTTATAGAAAACAGTTGACAAGAATAGACAGGAGTCCAATAATAGCATAACGAATCACTTATTCTAAAAATAATATAAAGTATAAGTTCCGAATCCGACATATGAGGGCTGCGTTAACAGTAAAACGTCCGTCATTTAACGAATTTTAAAAGAACAAACGAACAAAATTTAAACTTAGCCCGTCAATTTTAATTTTATAATGATCTTCTCTCTCTGTGAACGCGCGTCGCGTTTGTGAGAGAGAGCTCGCGCAGCACTGATACAACGGTACTTTTTAATCCATAAGTAACTAACGCGCTAGTTTTCATACAAAATAAATATGTAACATAATTAGGTAGCCTACTTTAGTTATAATTAACACAATAACGTAACACAAGGCGGCTACGTTTCTCAACACTGAGAATGAATGAATGAATAACGCCTGTTCTCCAGACTCGCGCTTATCAGTAGGCTAATCCACAAATCACAACACTTTCATAATCACTAAACCATAGCGATTTCAAGATTTATTGTTCAGCATTACTTGAGCATTTTATTATTTGCATTATGAGTATTTTAAGATAATCCATGCGATCTGTGTGATCGTCGAATCCATACGATTAAGTTAACTCAACAATCAACTTTCCACATCGAGCCCAGGCCGTTTACCTTCAGGAGTCAGAAGTACCGTGACTACTGTAGCCTACTGTCCTCGCTTATGAACTCAGACGGCGGCCGCGGGAGTGAAGGGGGATCGAGCGGGAATCTTTTTCAGTCTCTTTTTAATGATAGGCCTTACGCATCTGTCAATCATCCCCGCTTGCTATTTGGGTAATGAACCCAGCGCTATGATTGGTCGAACTCTTCTTCTTTTGCTGTAGCTTGATTTGAGGACAGCGCGTGCACAGAGGCGTCAGCAGGTTTTTGCGTAGTTTAGAGTGACAAATCGTACCAGCGTACTTTGAAGTCAAAATGCGTATCCGCTACGCAAAATGCGTACAGGTTGGCAGGTCTGAGAGAATAATTCTGAAGATGTTGATGGCATAGTTGAACCAGTATTTTTCGAGGCAAAAGCAGTTTCAAATACTCCTAGCCTTGATTCAAATCCTTTGACTGTCTCCGTAAGACCTTGGATAGATTTTAAGAGCTGAGTGTTGAAACCTTCTGATCCTGATTTAGGTGAAGATAATGGCGTTGGTGCAGATGACTTAGCCTTTTTGGCTTGGACTGGTGGAGAAGACTTAGCAGTGCGCTTTCTGCCTGCTGGTTTGGGTTGAGGGGCTGGAGCCGCGATGGCTGGAGTATCCTCGTCGGGTGGGGCAGCGGTGGTGCCCAAAGTGTTTGAAGCCAAGAGTATTAGGTCGTTACGTGAGAGATCGTTACTGACCCGCAGCCCGCTTTCTTCCAGGAGAGCAACGATTCTCTCGGAGGTCAGTTGAGCCCAGGGGGAATCCCGGGTTTGGATACGGCTGCTCCTACGCACTGACTGAGGAGAAGGTGGTAGTAGATTGTCGTCTGAATCTGAGGAATCGAAATCCACGATTGCAATTTGGGACATATTGAGCTGCGTGAAAGATGCGTGTACAAGCGAAAACTTTTCTACGACACCTACAGCAACGAAAGGGGGAGGTAAGGTCAGTCTTTTATATCTGATGTTGAACTGTGATTGGTGGTGCGAAATTACATATTAGTGACGTGGCAATAGAGTCTTTCTGGTAGAACTTACGCTGACGCTTCCATTTCTGGTCAAACTGTTGAAATAACAACAGAATTGGGTGAAGTTGAAGAAGGAAAAAATTTTAGAAAAGCAACAAGAGACTGTGCATTGCACATTGATTTTACCAAAGGTTAGAAGCATTCTTGGGCATGGCTCAAAGTGCTTCAAACATCCAGAAATAACAGTTTAATACATCTAAACTCACAGTTGCAGAAATATTTCCCTGCTCTACTTGGTGTAAGCAGGAGTCTTACAACAGGACCTGAAAAAATAAATAGCAAACCGTTAGACACACTTATGTCCGGGGCGGGGGGTGGGTTGGTTTGTGGGTGGGGAGGATCATGGGGCTCATAATCTAAGAGCAAAATCAGGGTATTAGATTATTTTACAAAGCAGGATTAGATAAGTAATAACACTGCCCTGTTTGTCAACTGAAAGAAAAAATGTACCCAACAAAAATAATTACAATATAATTTCCTTCCCCTAATGTTGCTCCAAACCATTATGTTTGTTATGCAACCGTGGCAGTCAAGATCCAAAAAAGGTCCATAATACTAATGATCTCTTTATTTTACTTATTCTATGTTCTGTGGTCTATATAACAAATCTTCTGACAGCATACAATAAATGTATAAAAACCTCTTCTTGTGGCATGATTCTTTCTTTGCATGTTGCAGGACAGCACAGCACAATTGATGAGACATTAAAAAAACTAAACGTACCTGGTTTCGAATTGTGAATGAGATGTGAAAGCTAGGGCTGAATTCAAGATTATTAGTAAATAACTTAAATGTCTCTTTGTTACTCACATAATATTATTGTATGTCTTCAGAAGACTATGAATATTGCTGTTTTTTTTATTATTATTATTATTATTATTATTTTTTACATTTTTATTAAATATCAGTGTATCTATTCTCAAAGTAAAATATGCATTGACAACTTACTTGTGAATTCTTTTCAATTTAACCGAAATTAGAAATTATTTGTATTTATATGTGCACTTATTTTAAACATTCTTTTTATCCTAAATTACTGGATAATGGAGTAAATCACGCTGTATGAAATCGAAGGTTTTTGCAAGGCATTTCGGGTAATTCAGGTCTAATGAGTAAATGAGACTGAAGAGAAGACGTTGCTTGTGGGAGATCCTGCATGTTGATCCTTCAAGTATTATCCCAATAGTGAAATGCAAGGAGTTGGGGTGCTGAAGATTGGTGTCCTCAAATAAGATCCCCACTGGCACATCCAGGATAGTTCCAATGATCAGACACCTAGTGAAGAAACAGGTATTAACATAGATTATTTTGATCATGCATCAAAGGTTAACTGTCCTTTTTTTTTTTTTTTTTTTACGCTCACTACATTTATCAAAAACACAAATCACTAACCCTTAGCCCTAACCCTACACATCACTGATTGAAGGTGCAGTCTAAATGATCTCTTTATGCCTAAGCGCGAAAGTCAGGTCCATCTGTCGTGCCAGAAGAGATGAACTGGGTGTTCTCATCTTCATTTTATCTTGAATTTCTTTACGAACCGCTTCAAGGCTGTCATCATTATGTCATTCTGGAAAGTTTGGCATAAAGTTGATTTCACATTTCTTTGGCTCCTTTGTGTTTTTTTTTTTTTATTATTATGGAAGTCCTTTGGAGTTGTTTATGCCTCGCTTTCTTACATTTACAGTTACATCAGGGTATACTAAGTTTCTCCTCTTGGATCTAAAATTTCACATATGACCGAATATGCTCAATGTACCATGCTGTCATTCGTTTACAGACAAACAGAATCTCAGAGTTCACTGCTATAATCTGTGATATCTGCTTAAATTCTGGGAGACCAGATCATGAACCAGCAGGGATAACCATATCTGCACAGTATTCAATTCCATCAGCTGTCACAGAGGAAGAGATCAGCACTGTCTTTAGCGGTGGTGCCACGTGATGAAACACCTGCTGAATAATATCAGGAAATGACGTAACCAGTGCGGTTTTAACTTTGTCCATTTCAATTGAGGGTCTGAAAAATTAGCTAGAGTCCAGATATTACGCCATCATTCTCTGATGTTGGACAGCCAGTGTGAGAGCTAATATTATTTTTATTTTATTTTTTACCCTCAAAATGCATTGTCCAAACATCAGACAGTGTGCCAAAGGCTTTAATCAGCTGGGAGTTTGCTCAATGAAATGACGCTTTGGTTTCAATCTAAAACCAGGAAAATTGATTTTGCAACTCAAGAAATCAATGGTTTCTTCTGTATGTTTTGATGCCACAGCCAATTCAGCTATATCCTTAAGCAGCATCAAAATTCCCCATGAACTCTCTCCTTCTGGGACATCATCCCCTATTAAAAGACGAAGTAGTCTAAGCAAGGTCCAGTTTCCGTGGCCATTGCCACCAATTCTTTCTTTGTTGGCAAAAGCCTTTGAAATTGGCTGAGGTCTTTTGGTTTTATCAGAGAAAGTGTAAGCAAAGGTCTTAACTGAATGGTTCACTGATTCAAGAGAGAAGTATTTCTTTTCAATCATGTCTGACAGACAGAGACAGAGTTCAGCTGGCACAATCCCCTCTAGAAGGTTGTGTAAAATGTCTGGTGGGTAGCCTATGACTGCATGAAAATGTTGCAAAGTGTCACTAAGTGGGCCGCTTTCTTTCACTCCAAATAGCTTTACTCAATGAAGGATCCTGCTCATGCCTTAACATGCCTGTTATGTGTGTCTTTAGTGCGAGGTTTAAAGTTACTGGAACCTTCCTCTGTGTGCTTAGCCTCACTTTCATTACCATGCAAAAATGACAGAACCTCTCTAAAGTAAAACTCTCAAGGAATCCTGCCATACAATGAACACCAAGGTTATCAGCTGATACATATAGGACAGTCCCTTTCACAGTTGCACCCAACTGATCAATGAATAAACCAGTCTGCTCCAGCTGAACAAGGTCCTTAACAAGTGGTTGGATGACTTTTTCATAGCCTTTCATTTACTGTACCAGCATTACAGAGATCAACTGCACAAATTTTGTGTTTACCTCTGGATGACCCTAATGGATTGGCTACCTCAAATTAATCGACAGTCCTAGAGCAATTCGAAATTCATCACTGCTGAGAAGGCTATTGTATTTGAAGTAGTGATCATCATTGTAAGAACTGTACATGTTGGGTTCAGATTCTTGCACTGAAAGTGCTTTGTCCATAATGGCTGGCTTGTTGAGTATTTTCTGTAACATAGGCTGGATTGGTACACATACAACAGGTTTTGTTTCCCTATCACTCATGTATTCTACTGGTACAACCAAAGGAAACTCAGCAAAAACATAGGAGTTTCTTCTTTTAATTGTTGACAAGTATCCATCGGAGTCACAGTATAAAAAAATAAAAATAAAATAAAAAAAGATTTCTGAAACCACATTTACCACCTCTGCAATAAGGGACTCATCAACATCTGGATGACAATTTTTCAGTGCACTTGCAACAGTTTTGTTCAACAGTGGCAGAGACAATGCATGTATCTGATTCAACTGCTGAAGGATATCTTGAATGGAACTGGCTGGAATATGAAGAAGGCTTTAGATCTTCAAAAAAAAGGCCAGCCAAATTGTGTTCCAACTGATGTGCTAAATCAGAATGAGTTGCATCAGCATCATCCACGGTTTCAATCTCATCAAAAGAATTCTGTCCTTGTGCTTCACTCTCATTCTCACCACTTTGACCAGAAACTATTTCTGGGTTTAGCATCGGTCCGTGTACTTTTTGATTTCATTTCCTGTTTGGAATGGAATAACAAGAAATGAAAACCAGCTTGTTTATTCGTTTTTTAGTTTAGTTTAAAAAACGAAAAATTCGTTTGTGGTTTACAAATCGGTTTATGGGTTCGTTATTTCATTTGCACACGTGGGCGGAGCTGAAACGCCCCTTTCATCTGATTGGTCAAAACGCTCCGCCTTCAGTAGGCTACGAGTGTCACATGTCTGTCCTGTCTTGTTTTGCACTTGGGTGTTGGTTATGTTAAGTCAGGTGCTCATGTTCATTGTTAGCCCCGCCCGTCTTGTTAGCTAGTTATTGGTTAATTTGCCCCACCTGTTGTGTTCGTTACCCTCCTTTGTTTGCTCCCCTATTTAGTCTCCTTGTGTCTGTAGTCTTGTGTGGTTACGTTGTCTATGTTTGGTGTTCTGTTTCCAGTCCCAGTTCTGTTTCAGAGTTTCTTGTATTTTTCCCCCTCGTGGGTATTTTTGTTATTGTGTTTTTTATTAAAGTTCTTCTTGTTTTGGCTGCAATTGAGTCCTCGGTTTTGTTTGTATCTAACGTGACAGAACGTAACCACCACCTTGAGGACTCAGCAGCATGGAGACTCACGGGCTCGTTTCGTGGGAGAGTGAGTCTTTCAGAGGAACCCGTCTCGCTAAATTCAGGGGAATTCGTGGAGGACACAGGGGAGGAGATGCTAGAAGGGAGCACCAACAGTACTCTCCAGTTTGGTCGTTTCGTGACCAAGGACCGACGAGGTTCAGCCCAGAGTGTTTTTCATCGCCGGTTCCCAGGGTTCCAACGCCGGTGACTCCAATGCCGATGATCCCAGGGACTCCGAGACGCAGGAGGAGAAGAAGGACGGGTCACGTCACACCTACCCAGCCAGAGACGGTTCATGCCACGTCTGCCCAGCCAGAGACGGTTCAGGTCAGTTCTGCTCAGTCAGAGACGGTTCAAGTCACGTCTGCCCAGCCAGAGACGGTTCACGTCACGTCTGCCCAGTCAGAGACTGTTCACGTCGCGTCTGCCGGGCCTGTGTCTTCGGACAAGATGGCCGACGCGGAGCTGGTGTTCCCTGAGGAGATGGCCACTGGAACATTGTTGGATTATTTTTCAACGCTACGGAAGATCCTAGAAACACCCAGGAATGTTCACGTCACATCTGCTGAGCCTATGTTTCTGGACAAGATGGCCGCCGCCGAGCCTGTGTCTTCGGATAAGATGGCCGCCGTCGAGCTTGTGTCTGAACTTGAACCGGTGGTGTCTGTTCCTGAGTCGGAGCTGGGGGTGCCAGTTCCAGTGCCCGAGCCGGTGGTATCAGTTCCAGGACCCGAGCCGGTGGGGCCAGTTCCAGTGCCCGAGCCGGTGGCGTCTGGGACATTGTCAGATTACTTCGAGCGTCTGGCCAGAATCCTGGAGAGACCTTTTGGACCCACAGTGTCTGTTCCTGAGCCGGAGCCAGTGTCTGTTCCTGAGCCGGAGCCAGTGTCTGTTCCTGAGCCGGAGCCAGTGTCTGTTCCTGAGCCGGAGCCAGTGTCTGTTCCTGAGCCGGAGCCAGTGTCTGTTCCTGAGCCGGAGCCAGTGTCTGTTCCTGAGCCGGAGCCTGTGTCTGTTCCTGAGCCCTCAGTGACCGCGACACTGGCCATTATGGCCACAGCCATGTGGTGTGTGTGGGCTACGCACACACTTGGACCGGTGGTGTCTGTTCCTGAGCCGGTGGTGTCTGTTCCTGAGCCGGTGGTGTCTGTTCCTGAGCCGGTGGTGTCTGTTCCAGAGCCGGTGGTGTCTGTTCCAGAGCCGGTGGTGTCTGTTCCAGAGCCGGTGGTGTCTGTTCCAGAGCCGGAGCCGGTGTCTGTTCCAGAGCCGGAGCCGGTGTCTGTTCCAGAGCCGGAGCCGGTGTCTGTTCCAGAGCCGGAGCCGGTGTCTGTTCCAGAGCCGGTGGTGTCTGTTCCTGAGCCGGTGGTGTCTGTTCCAGAGCCGGAGCCAGGGTTTGTTTCTCACAGAAACAATATGCCATGTTGCCATGCAACATTATTGGATAATTCTTATAATTGACATTTCTCTGGGCCAATCGGAATCTTAGCACTTTTTCTCTTGGCCAATTGGAATCTTAGGACTTGCGTCAGAATCTTGAAGCACACAGCGTCAACTGAGCTGAGCTCGCCATTTGATGAGACGGCTGGCTACCGTGCGAGTCTAATGGAAACTCGCGCATGAATTTTCCTGCATTTTAGCGCCCACCAAAATGATTTTTTGTCCCGCCAAAGTCTTATTTGATCGGTGAGTAATGTAGATGAACGGCTACGTTTGTGACAGGGTGTATGTTTAACTGAAAGAACGAGCAGAGAGAGAGAGAGAGAGAGCCGGTCGCGCGCGCGCACTCTCTGTGTAAACGACTTCACCATCTCCAAACTAGGCGCTGTGTTGCTCTCTCTCCCTCGCACGCACATATTAATCAAAAATAAATCGACACGGTGGTAAAAGGTCGAAAGACCTTTTTTTTCTGAATTACTGCTGGGTGTGAATTTTGCTAAATAAGTTTCCTTATCTTCTCTGAAAAGCGTTCTGGACATTCAGCTGACTTAAACAACACTTGAATTAAATGAAATAAAACTATACAGTGATGAAATGTTTTTATGTTGACACAAATCTTGGATGTCAGTGTCCTAACTGCTGGCATAATCACACAACGCGCACGACACGTCCAATTCGCGAACTAATGACTCCTTTGAACCGATTCATTTTAATGAATGGTTAAAACAACTTTTTTTTTTTTTTTTTTTGGTTAAAACAACTAATCTTTCCAACAGTGAACTCAGGTGACGTCTGAATCGGTGTAACTAATCAGTAACACTTTACAATAAGGTTATATTTATTACATAAATTATATAAAAAAGTACAGTTTGCTAACTCAAGCTTAAACTTCAAAATAAAGAAAACCACTTGTTTAAAAAAAAAAAAAGCATATGACTACATTTTTCCACACAGTGCTATCAAGAATCGATAAGAGAATCGATAAAGAATTGGATCGATAATCAGAATCGTCAGTGGCATTATTATTGATAAAATCTTATCAATTCCCATCCCTATGTGAAGACCGTAAAATTATAATCAAACATTAAAGAACATACATGTTTTTTTTAAGAGTTTTTTTTTTTTAAGAGTTAAAAGATTAAAACATTTTGCTAACATGAGGTCTTATTGTGTCACTGTCAGTCTTTTTACATCAGTGCAAAACTAGGGTATGCAGATTAATTATTATTATTATTATTATTATACATTGATTAATCCCATGGCATGTAGCAAAAAAAAAACATGCCTTTTCCTAAGTAGTTCTTATTTATTTAAGACCGTGTTAGCCTTCTGTAGTCATGTTAGCGATTTCATCTGTGGTTGAGAAAGCAATAAATGTCACTAAAGTTACCAAGCTTCGTATAATTCCAATGAAGTTAGTGTTAAAAAATAAATAGGACTAATAACGTCACAAAACAAGAAAAGGCGGGTAAACGACCGCAAACTATTTCACAGGTCTCTTAAATTTCAAAAATAAAAAATAACACGGGAACATCGCACTGAGTACTATTTTGCTCACGTAGCTATCCCAAAAACTATCGAAGAGTGCAACCTACCTTTCATTTGGCGATGACATTTAGATCTCCTGCGCCGTCTTCTGTGCCTCTTCTTTTTCTGTGCACACCGAAAAGCAGTTCTTAAGTTAGATATAAATAACTTTGTTATTAATAACCCGACCAAAGCTGTTCTCAGGGTTTTATAAGTATCAAGCTCCAATAGAGTGGGTGATCAGAGTTTTTATACGCAAGTTAGTTTTGGACACTTTGTAACTTTGATTGACAATATTACACAATAAGCCATTCTTATTGTTATGCGTAACGATGCTTGAAACATCTAATTGATTTTTTTTAATGTTCACATTGATAATTTAGTAGGTAATTTATTGTAAAAATGCATAATCATGGAAATATTTTTATTATTTTTTTATATTTTGCAATTACCATCACTGATTGCTATTGTAAAGCAGCTGTTAAATAATAAATGAATAGTAGGCCCTAATTACTTACTAACGTCGTGCACCTTAAAAGTGAGTTTCGTGGTTCGCACTTTTTTTGAGCAGCGAAGCCCTGCCTTCTTTTTTGATTGGCCGGCTACGATTGGCGTCATCGTCTCGCCTTAGGAGAAAAAAGTCCCTTGACCGGAGGCTTACATTTCTTAGATTTTAATACATTAAACTACACTTAATTGGACACTAAAATGAATTGGATTAATATTTCTTAAAATAGATCTTCGATCTGGGATTTTATTCCAAAATAAAGTTCTTTCAGAACTAGTAGGCTATGACAAAAAATACGATTTTAGTTTGCAATCTTTAATGAAAATGTCCCTTTATGGTCAATTCTTGCAAAAATGTCATTTTCCTGTTAGACCTAGAGAATTCGCTATTGTTTTTGATGCTATAACCACAGGACTTATTACACTGTTTAAAGGCTGTGAAAGGACTCTTTCTACTTTTCCTCCTTTACTTGATCCCTTCCAACAGCAGTGGGCAAGAGTTGTCTAGTTACATACTCTAGTAATAGGTCTATTCGTGCAATCTTTCAGTGCAATCTTTCAAAGAGATATTGGCACTAAACCATATGTAATTTCCTATTGGAGCAATTTTGTCAATATAGTGGATTGGAAAAAGTTTGGTTATTGCCACACAAATACCACATTGTAAATAAAGTCAGAAGTTTCTTTTGAACAGTGATGGATGAAGTACACAGACCATGTACTTGAGTAAAAGTTGAGATACCTAGTGTAAAATATTACTCCAGTAAAAGTGGAAGTGCTCCCTTTAAACGTCGACTTGAGTAAAAGTATAAAAGTACTTGGCTTCAAATGTACTTAAGTATCAAAAGTAAAAGTAATGTAGTTCCAATGTCTTGTTATGTCCTTTATACACTCAATCAAGTCATTTAAGGTAAAAAATTAATAAAAGCCCACTAACACCACTCTGAAAATACAATGTTTTCTATTTGTGATATCTGGTACTGATATCTTTTGAAATTATCATAAGCACATCATACTAAATGGAAACCACATGATAAGGAATAAATAGGGTGGGGGGAAACCACATTAGATACGTATTTCTTTAACAATTTATTGTTTGAAGTAATGTAGAAATCTTTACTCCTTTATCACATGGCACATTGCTCCTTTACTATATCACAGCTGTGCAATAACTTGCAAAAACGTATTTACTCAAGTTTACAAAGGATGTCTTTTTTCCAATTTACTAAACATGACTCCTTACAACACAGCTGTATGTCAACTCTAAAAACAAATGTTAGTGTTTGCATAAATCACACAAAAACAGAAACTAACACACCACCAGATTTCCCTGAAGACTTACGTAGTATGTAGAACTACTAACTAGTAGTGATGTGCTATAACAGAAGAATAACAGAAATAGTACTGTTAACTGTATGGCCTACCTAAAGCTAAAATATTTTTTGTTTAGTTTGAGAAGGAGCTGATTTTCAAAATGTCTGGCATCCAATCTTGCCCTTCTTGGGCTGAAAATCAGTCCAGCAGTGCTAAAGAGATGTTCGCATGCAGCAGAAGCTGGTAAGGCAGTGTTGATTTTAAGAGACAATTTGCAAACCGCAGGATAAGATTGCAGTATCTCTTTGTTGTCTACTTTAGAGGCAAGGTACCCTTCTAGCTGTTTAACACTTTCCTGCCCATGAGTTGTCTTCATGCTTGAAAAGAAGTCATCGTCATCTGAAGCACTCGATCCATTGGCTGGTGACTGATGTGAACGTTCTTCTTCCAGATGGTCCTTGATGTAGGCAAGTCCTAATTGTCATGATGGAAACAGTATGCGAGTGAAACTCTCTCTTTATTGAACAATAGAAATGATGATAGGTGCAGTCCAGAGAGAAACAGGATTGTGGCGCAGGGACTTCGATGGTCAGATGAGTGCCGTGATGAGAAGTGCTGATTTGACGTGACGAATCCAGAGTGAACATCCACAGGAACAGGAACAGGAACAGGAACGAAGAAGGCACAAGACTGGAACGAAGACGGGATTAACACAACCGGGACTCACAAACAACGATCTGACAAAGGAGATGAGAAAGTGGTGAGTATTTAAAGGTGATGTGATGAGCTGCAGCTGGTGATGATGATTGAATCAACTGGATCGTTGATCAGTGCTGATGAGTCGGCACGCCCACACACACTCACACACATATAAACAACGAGCACGAGACGAGAAGGAAGCATAGGATTTATGAACCGTGACAGTACCCCCCCCCAGGAACGCCTCCTGGCGTTCCCAGGCTCCCTTACCTGTCGATTGTAATCATCGATAAGGGTGTGGTCCAGGATGTCTCTAGCCGTTACCCAACTTCTCTCCTCCGGACCGTAACCTTCCCAGTCCACCAAGTACTGAAATCCGCATCCCCTCCGTCTTGAGTTCAGAATACGATTGACCGAATAAGTGGCTTTATTTTAGATATATGAAAGACGGGAATTCTCCTGTACGCCGGAGGAAGGTTGAGGCGGACTGCCACCGGACTAATGATCTTGGTGACAGTGAACGGGCCAATGAATTTGGGTGCAAGTTTATTAGACACGGAGCGGAGAGGAATGTTCTTGGTAGAAAGCCACACTTTTTGACCAGCGACGTATACGGGAGGCCTAGACCGGTGGCGGTCGACTTTGGCCTTGGTGCGTGACCCCACCTGGAGTAGAGTCTCACGGGCTCTAGTCCAAGTGCGGTGACACCTCTGGACGAAGGCGTGGGCGGAGGGGACCGCGACCTCGGATTCCAGACTAGGATAAATTGGTGGCTGGTAACCTACGCTACACTCAAACGGAGATAGGGCCGTGGATGGCACTGGCAACGTATTGTGGGCGTACTCCACCATAGATAGTTGTTGGCTCCACGAGGAAGGATTCTTGGATACCAGACATCGCAGTGTTCTTTGTAAATCCTGGTTGGCTCACTCAGTTTGACCATTGCTCTGGGGGTGGAACCCTGAGGACAGACTGACAGTCGCCCCCAGTAACTTACAAAACTCTCGCCAAAATCTGGACACAAATTGGGGTCCTCTGTCGGAAACCAAGACGTGGTTAACGACAACCAACGCTGTCTCCTTGGCTGAGGGTAATTTGGGCAAGGGAATGAAATGGACTGCCTTCGAGAACCGGTCCATCACGGTCAAAACTACCGTGTGACCCTGGGAGGGTGGGAGGGCGGGAGGGCGGTGACAAAATCTAGTGCGATATGGGACCAGGGTCTCGAAGAATCCGGCAGCTGTTGAAGTAACCCATCTGGGGGTCGATTGGAAGTCTTACCAGTGGCACAAACTGAGCAAGCCAAGACAAAATTGTGAACGTCACGAGCCATGAGAGGCCACCAGAATCGTTGCTTGACTAGAAATTTAGTACGACTGACTCCTGGATGACAAGCCACATTGGAACAATGTCCCCACTGAATAACGCTGGACCGTAACCCCTCAGGCACAAATAAACGGTTCGGTGGGCAACGGGCTGGAGGCGTTACCCCTTCTAAGGCCATTTTGACCTTCGATTTGACCTCCCATGTGAGTGTAGAGACAAATAGGGTCTCAGGTAAAATGCACTCGGGAGTAGACGAGCGTTCGGAACGGTAAAAAATACGCGATAAAGAATCGGGTTTGATGTTTTTGGAACCCGGGCGGTACGAGAGAGTAAAATCAAAACGACCGAAAAAAGAGCCCACCGAGCCTGCCTTGAGTTTAATCTTTTAGCCATTCTAACGTATTCCAAGTTCTTATGATCGGTCCAGACGATAAAAGGTACCCACGACCCTTCTAACCAGTGGCGCCATTCCTCCAATGCTAACTTCACTGCCAACAACTCTCTGTTACCAATGTCATAATTGCGTTCGGCCGAGGACAGATGATGAGACAAAAACGCGCAAGGATGCATCTTGTCGTCTGAGGGAGAGCGCAGGGATAGCACTGCACCTACCCCCACCTCTGACGCATCGACCTCCACCACGAACTGACGTGAAGGATCAGGGGTTATCAGGATGGGGGCTGAAAGGTTTCAGCCAGAACTGTAGGGGGCGCATGCGGAGCAGGCCCAGCTGAAGAACTGGCGATGCTGAGGCCATGAGACCTAGCATCTTCTGAAACGTCTTGAGCGGGAAGGACGCGTCGCAGCGGAGAGATCTCGCTGCGCGCTGAATGCCGAGCGCGCGCTGTGACGACAGCCGCGCCGTCATAGACTGTGAGTCCAAAACTATGCCCAAAAACGAAATCGTTTGACTGGGGTTCAGTGAACTCTTCGTCCAATTGACTCTGAGACCAAGTTTCTCGAGGTGATCGAGTAACATGGTCCTGTGTTCCACGAGCTCTGATCGTGATTGAGCCAGAATCAGCCAGTCGTCCAAATAGTTCAGCACTCGCATGCCTCTGAGTCTGAGAGGGGCGAGCGCTGCATCCATGCACTTCGTAAATGTGCGAGGTGCCAGGGACAGGCCGAATGGCAGGACTGTATACTGGTATGTCTGGCCGTCGAAGGCGAATCTCAAGTATTGCCTGTGACGTGACGCTATCTGTATTTGAAAATACGCGTCCTTCAGATCTATTGACATGAACCAGTCTCCTTTGCGAATATGCGCGAGGATTTTCCTGGTCGTAAGCATTCTGAAACTGCGTTTCACTAATGCTTTGTTCAGCTGTCTCAGATCCAGTATGGGTCTGCAGCCCCCGTCTTTTTTGGGAACCAGAAAGTATCTGCTGTACAGCCCGCGTTCGCTTTAAGCATGAGATACAGGCTCTATAGCCCCTTTGCTCATCAGTTTTGAAATTTCGGCTCGGAGTAGGTGTGCTACTTCCGAATTCACCGTAGTTTCGACACGCGCCGTAAAGCGGGGAGGGCGTCGATAAAACTGTAGCGAGTAGCCTCTCTTTATAATGTTCAGCACCCATTCCGAAACCCCTGGAAGCGCTGCCCATGCATCTGCATGAGTGGCTAAGGGTTGGATGCGAAGCGCACTCTGTTGGCTGAGCAACGGGAGCGCTTCGGTGTGCTGTAACACAGGCGTTATGTCTGTGGCATTCGAGGCGTGGGGCGCGCTGATGACAGCGGGCAGAGCGCTCGTCCTCGACCCCGCTATGGCGCTTAGCCGAGTGAGGGAGGGCTGAGCGAGTCCCGTGGGACTCGTATCGTCTGTGAGTAAGTGTGGGCTGGAAGCGCGCACCTTTACTACTTTTGGCGCGTTGTCTGTCTGAGCAGAACGAACGTGCACGGGTTTCGTTTTTACAGAAACCGTCAGACGTGCGTGACATAGTGTTTGTGTGCACTGAGGAGTGGGCACGTCTACTATGCAGTGCGCGCGATCGACTTGAGTCGATTTTATGGGCGCGAGCCCTGTGTGAAGGGCTGTGCTTGTGTGTACGGATGGGCACTGAATAGTGGGCATCAGCGTTACATTTATAGCACCATCGGCCGTGGCCGGGACACCAGAAAATACACTCTTTATGGGATATATCTGGGTAGCCGTGAAAACGGCTTTTGTGTGCAGGCAAGCGGGCAACTGTACAGGCTTGCGCGTTGCATAAGACGCTGAGACAGTCGCAATTCCTGGAACTGAAACAGCGGCGCGCTTGGGTGGGAGCCCGGCCGCAGCGGGACTCGTACACCGGCGCTTTCCTAGGCGTGCTAGGATGTGTTCGGGGCTTCCGGTTTCACCACAATCCTCTGCCGTGGACCACGCGGCGCGGGGCGACGGCTGGTAGAGCGAGAGCGAGGTCTCGCGCTGCGTTGCTGTCGTGATGACGCAGCAGGAGGAGGGGGCTGTGGCTAAGAGCTCCGCTGGGTCGGCTTAGCACGACTCGCTGCAGAACTGGAGCGCTTCGGCAAGAAGTGCTTAAAGGCTTGCGACGCTTTCTGGTCCTCTGCGAATCTCTCTATGAACTCATTGACAGAGGATCCGAAGAGGCCAGCGGGATTCAGCGGGGCGTCGAGGAACGCGGTGCGCTCAGACTCGGCCATGTCTGAAAACGTCAGCCAAAGATATCTTTCAGCCACAGTGGCGGAAGCCATAACACGTCCCATTGCTTGAGCGGCAGACTTAGTAGCGCGAAGGGTGAGATCCGAAGCGCTTCTCAAATCCGCGAGGCAGATTGCATCAGGTCCCATCTCGTCCAGTTTACGGAGGAGATCTCCCTGGAAAATCTGCAGCGTGGCCATGGTGTGTAGTGCAGACGCAGCCTGCCCAGCAGCGGAAAAGATTCGCGCGAGCAGCGATGATGTCGTGCGGCAGGCTTTGGATGGCAACACTGGTTTCGTCCGCCGTCCAGCAGAGGGCGGGCAAAGGTGCGTCGCTATCGCCTGTTCCACCGGCGGAAGTGACTGGTAGCCTCTGTTTTTAGCAACGTCCAGGGCGGAGAATGCTGGAGAAACAGACGAACGAGTTCGTGCTGAGAAGGGAGCGTTCCAGGCCTTTGCCACTTCTTCATGAAGCTCAGGAAGAAAGGGGGCGGGCTTAGACTCAGGAGAAGCATGCTCACCGGGAAGGAAGCTACCATCCAGCCGGGTACGAGAGGGAGGTGCTGGTGCAGACCACTCGAGGCCGAGACTCGTCGCGGCCAGCGAGAGCACTCGCATCAACTCCTTCTCGATGTTAGCTCGTCTGTTAGGCTTACGAGCAGCGAGCGCGAGATCCTCAGAGCTCGACCAATCGCCGCTGCCCAAAGCTAACAGAGAGCACGTGTCCTCATCCCCCGACACGGCTTTGAAATCGACTTCCTCTGATGAAGCGGCGGCAGACTGCGGGCGCTGAGCATCAGGAAGTGATTCAGGCGAGGCCGGCGAAGCGAGCGGGCGCTCCGGCGAGCTCGGTCGGGCTGTAGAGGGCTCCGGAATCCGCTGGGAGCGGCGCTTTTTACGGCGCGGCAACGCGGCGGGGAGTGCAGGCTCGGAGAATACTGCCAGGCGAGTCCTCAGAGTCACCATAGGCATAAGCTCGCAGTGAGGGCAGCCGCCGTCAGCGAGCGCGAGCGCTGCATGATCTTCACCCAGGCAGGAGACACAGATGACATGACGGTCTCCCTCGCTGAGTGGGGCTCGGCGCGAGCCGCAGGAAGGCATCTTTAAAAAGACGCGAGCTCTTTTACGAGGGTGTGTCGCGGGGCACACACACACACACACACACACACACAGAGGAACAGAAAAGGATATGAGCGCCGGAAAGCGCAGCAGGTACGGCAGTGGAAGGCGGCGAAGGCCAGCGACTTCAGATGGCTCGTCCCGCTGAGGTGCTTGCACTCAGACGACGCTTGCTTCTACTCGAGATCCAGCGATGTGAGAGCTTCGCTGAAGAGATGAAAAATCAAGTGAGTCAGCCTTTTCGAGCTACCTTTATAGGGCTAGGCCACGCCCGCGTCGGCGGGAAGTGGCCTCATTGGTCTGATGTTGCATCAGCCTGCGCTCGATAGGCTTATGCATTTGCTAGTAGAACAGCCAATGAGCAAACGAGCCGTCTTGCCTATGGCTGCATACTGCTGCAAATGCGTTTTACAAATATTAAAATTAAGGATAATTTTTTGCTTCAATATTCGTGAAAAGAGACTTTTCCCGCAGCGTCTTAGCTAAGACGCAGTACGAGAGAACTCTCGTAAGAGAACAGGTTTTGCTTGGAAAGCCAATATGCGAGGGGGAGGAGTAGTTTACACCTTAGATTACAATGTCCCACCCACTCTGCATAATTAGCCATTCATTCAGGTGTGACACTGACTGAGCCACAATGCAAGGACAAAAGATGTATTTAGAAGAAGACTTATATTGACCATTTAAGATTGCGCTTACATCTATCTTGTAAATATGTTTTGCTATTTTATTAAAAATGTTACAATTACAACAATAATTACAATTTCAACAATATTTCAAGTGTACTCTTTCTTTGTAAAAAAGAAAAAGAAAAAAGATTATAGGCCTACATTTTATCATATGTATTCATAAGTTTGAATATAGCAAATATATATATATATATATATATAATATATATAAATATATATATTATATATAAATAATATAGTTATATATATATAGTTATATATATATATAACGTTAGATATGAGCAGAAATTGTAGGCTATAGCAAAGCAGTTTATTCTTTCACACACAGACGCGCGATTCATATTTAGGCTAAACAGTCTTTACAAATATGTACCCTTCATTCATCTCACAGAAAGGCGAGTCATATTATAGAAATGCGATTCATCTTTTTGCGGTTTGCATAGGCCTACACTAACGTTATTCCATAACGTTATTCCACATCAACACTTGAGAAAAGAAAACAGCCTACCTCACTCCTCAGCGGGATCTGCTCCTCATATCAGGAGATATTGCTCCTCATATCAGCACTGTTCTGAGGAAACTTTTCTCCATAAGGTAGGCTATATTATGCCTCACTCGATTGCGACGCGCTTTGTTTACAGCTGATGTGGGGGCGTTTCACAGACTGAAATGGTTCTCAGAATTTGCATCTGAATAGCACGCGCTCTCCGGGGAGTGGTCAAATTACTTTTGAATGGCTCGTAATGAGCTCGACTGGAGTCGCTCTCTTTTTATACAGATTACAGAAGCTGAGAATATTTGTTTTTTATATAAATTACTTCATTTAAAAGATGCGATCTCAAGCTTTATGCCCGTGGGTCTGTTTGCCTGTTTGACTGAATTTTCGCGGAGTTATAGATCATTTTCGAACGCGTTTCAAATGGGAGTTTACTGACAGAGAGAAGGCAGAAATCGCATCATGTTAATTTTTCTTTATTTGTCAAAAAGCAAAACACTTTATTTTTATTGTGAGTATACAGAAAAAAATAGAAACTGAACAGGATCGATTGATGTATTACACGAAAATGAAAGATCAAAATTAACAGAGCATTTAGTGTTTATTTTCATTGCTAAAAAAAAAAAACGAGCAAAACGCGCGGGCGCGTTTTTGGTCCCCAGAGGGTTAATCCCCCTCCCTGATGCGCACCAAATGATAAGCATTACGTAAATCCAATTTTGTGAAGATAGACGCTCCCTGCAACCTCTCGAAGGCTGAAGACATCAACGGCAAAGGATAAGTATTCTTTACTGTGATGCTGTTCAGCCCCCGGTAGTCAATACAAGGTCGCAGGGACCCATCCTTCTTCCCCACAAAAAAGAACCCCGCCCCCGCTGGAGAAGAGGAAGGACGGATGAACCCCGTTGCTAGAGAATCAGAAATATATTTCTCCATAGCCTCCCTCTCTGGAGCAGAGAGTGAATATAACTTGCCCTTAGGCGGAGACGTACCTGGCAGTAACTCTATGGCACAGTCATAGGGACGATGCGGGGGAAGAGAAGCAGCCCGAGACTTACTCAACACCTCCTTCAGGTCCAGGTACTCCGCGGGCACGTTAGATAAATCCACTGCCTCCTCCTGAAACACAGGGACAGAAACAGACGGACAGGCAGACACTAGACAAGACTTATGACAATGACTGCTCCACGCCGACACCGACTTCAATTGACGGGTGAGCCAGGGGTGACCAAGGACGATGGGTGCGAGGGGAGTGTCCAGTATGTAAAAGGAGATGGTCTCAGTGTGATTGCCTGAAGTGATGAGGGTGATGTCTTCCGTGATGAATGAGATGGTGGGAAGTTCCTGGCCGTTGAGAGCGTGTACTGAGATCTTGTGTGTGAGGGGTCTGAGGGGAACTTGGAGTTTACGTGCGAATGTGTGATCCATGAAATTACCTTCTGCCCCAGAATCCAGAAGTGCTCGACAGTCGTGAAGTTGACCATCTCAGTCTTACCGGAAGGAGAGTAGATGTGGATGAGGTCTTCTCGGCGGAGATCCCACCCGATAGTAGCCTCATACTTACTATCGGGCTGGGACTTTTAACGGACAGTTGTAGGCGAAATGACCCGCTCCTCCACAGTACATGCAGAGGCCCTGGGACCTCCGCCTCTCCTTCTCCTCCCGGGAAAGCCGAGCTCGCCCCACCTGCATGGGCTCGTGATTGTAGACAGGGTTGACCGCGTCCCCGCCTCCAAACCGTTGGCCCTCGGTCCCTCCTGTGGGACGACTGGGCTGTGTGCGGCGATCCACTCGCGATAAACGAGCGTCCACTCTCAATGCCAGGGCGATCAGGTCATTGAGTGATGTGGGAAGGTCCATGGCATAGATCTCCTTCTGGACGCGGTCAGCCAGCCCATGCGGGAACATGTCCCACTGCGCCTCCTCGTTCCATTGACTCTCCGCCGCTAGGGTCCGAAACTCGATCTAAAAGTCAGATACGGACCTCTCTCCCTGTCGCAAATCGGCCAGCATCCTTGCTGCCTCTCTACCAGCGACGGCCCGATCGAACACCCGTTTCATTTCGACGGAGAGATCCTGGAACGAGGCACAGCATGGATCTTGATTTTCCCACACCGCTGTTCCCCAGAGTGCCGCTCTCCCAGTCAGTAGCGTTAACACAAAAGCGACCTTGGCTCGCTCATTATTGAATGTCCTGGGTTGGAGAGAAAAATGCATAGAACATTGTGTTAGGAATGCTCGACAGTAGTTGGGTTCACCTGCATATGACTCAGGGACTGGTGGGCGGGGCTCCGACTGGGAGGGGTTCTCTGGTGGTGGTAGGGGAACCGGAGGTGTGGGGGGCGCAATGGGAACTCGCAGATGTTGGAGCTGTTGGGTGAGCTCGGACACCTGCGTCACTAGAGCCTGAACAGCGCGAGCTGTATCGTTGAGGTTCTTCTCCTGGGAATCCATTCGAAGTATGCTGCTGTTCACAAAGTCTTCCAGCGATCCGGTAGAGCTACTCGCTGCTTCCATTGATGGGTCAGATCGTTCTGTCATGATGGAAACACGGAAACAGTATGCGAGTGAAACTCTCTCTTTATTGAACAATAGAAATGATGATAGGTGCAGTCCAGAGAGAAACAGGATAGTGGCGCAGGGACTTCGATGGTCAGATGAGTGCCGTGATGAGAAGTGCTGATTTGACGTGACGAATCCAGAGTGAACATCCACAGGAACAGGAACAGGAACAGGAACGAAGAAGGCACAAGACTGGAACGAAGACGGGATCAACACAACCGGGACTCACAAACAGCGATCTGACAAAGGAGATGAGAAAGTGGTGAGTATTTAAAGGTGATGTGATGAGCTGCAGCTGGTGATGATGATTGAATCAACTGGATCGTTGATCAGTGCTGATGAGTCGGCACGCCTACACACACTCACACACATATAAACAATGAGCACGAGACGAGAAGGAAGCATAGGATTTATGAACCGTGACACTAATATACAACATATATTGGGACAGATGCCAGAAATCATGTTATGATAGGGCAATTCCGGTGTACAGTACAGAGGAAAAAGAATGAACTAATTTGGAGCAACATGCAGAGTTATGGATAGGCAGCTAAAGCTGACATATGAGGGCAAAGATCAGTTTCTATGCCCCATTAGATCAGCTTTACTTCCCTGGCCACAACTCAGTCTAGGCTGTGTCAAATTTCCTTGTTCTTTTTCCTGAACAACATGAACAGCATGTAGTACCTTGAACAATAAGGCTATGGGGTCCATCTACATCAAACTTGCCTTTTAGGCATATATATGAATCCAGGTCACAACCCCCCACCCTTTTAAGTAAATAAACTTATATAAATGTGCTTGTTTAGTTTTTTTGTTTACTTTTGTTTTGTGAACTAAGCACATGACATCTGAAATAAAAATGCAACAAAACATATGTACATACATAGATACATATCTAGGTTTAATAGGTTCTCATCAGATGTCCACACTGTTTTAAATTTTGGGAGCAGGATGGCAGCAGCAATAAACTCTGGTTCTGCCATCATGTCTTTAAAGCGCTTTTGTAGTCCCTCTAGGGCTGCATCCACCAAAGGTTTGCAGTACCTGGAATTAGAGGTGGGGGAGAGAAACTGATACAGTACAATATCACAACATTTACAGCGTGCATTTATACTGAGACAATGACAATAACAACAAGCATCCCAATACTTAATTGTTAAATATGATTTGACGGTCTTACATCTATTGTGTTCTTGGTCAATATGTGTTCATAAAGGCCTCTTTTTAATCATTTTACTAATGGCACACATTAACTTCCTACACGTATGCTATATGAAGTTTTAAGGGAGTTGAATTGTGTATGATAAGGAATACACCTTACAGTTTTTGCCCGTTGCTTGAACACTATAGACCCATGCTTAGACTAAAGTAACACAACTTGAAGCTTTTGTTACCATACCTCAAACACATGTACCCATACCTTAAACAAAAGCGCTGCTTTGCACTCTAGTTGCAATTCTGCAACACACTTACTCCTTTATGCAACACACTTGGTCCTGCATACTACACTCTATTTCCTACATAAGACACTTCGTTCAAAAATGAAATCTCAGGGTGCCATTTGGAAAACACATGTATCCAAAATACAAAACACATCGGGTAATTGCAACCACTCAAATACACACCTGAAGGCACTTACTTGCAAAACTGAACACCAATCAGCCAGCTACAAAAAGGAGGAGGAGGAGGAGGACGAGGACGACAAGGTCAAGGTCAAGGTCGAAGAGGCCATGCACGGACCCCTATTTCTGATGATATAAGAGCAACTTTGGTGGACCATGTCATCAACCATGGCCTGACTATGAGGGAAGCTGGGCAGAGAGTCCACCCACATCTAAGCCGCTTCACAGTGGCATCTGTAATAAGAACATTCCGACTAGAAAACAGGTATGTCTTCACCTCTCTACCTTCTACTCTATTCAGATGGTATTTACAGCCCTGTACTACAGTATATCACATTACCACATCACGTGTACATGGTATTGCAGGGTGCTAATGCTCCTTTTGCAGCCAAAGTGGTAGTTTTTGTGAAACATACCATGATTCAGGGGTGTCGGACTGGGGGTAAAACCAGTACTGATTACCAGGGCCCCAAGGGGAGAGAGGGCCCTTGAAAAGTCTGGAATATATTTTATTTGGAACATGGGGGCCCATCAGGACTGCCTATACATAGGGCCCGGGATCTTGTGCTACGCCCCTGCCATGATTACTTACAGTATAACCATTTTTAAACCCTATAGAGGAATTCTTTTCGGCTTGGAGATGGCGTGTATATGACCGCCAACCACATGCCCGCATGCCTCTTCTGCAGGAAATGGAACAGGCCTGCGGCGACATTCAGGTGACAGCAATCCATGGATGGTTTCGACATGCAAGGGGATATTTTCCCCGGTGCCTAGCGGGAGAAGACATTGCTTGCAATGTCGATGAGGTCCTGTGGCCAGACCCCAACAGACGGCGGGATCCATGAGCCCACGTATGCACAATTGCCATGATTTTCTGTGTTTACAGCATAGTGTTTTTTCTATTATTATTATTTATTTATTTTTTGCTTTATCTGAATTCATGTTACTGCAATATACAATATTGAGTAGGCCTATTTGCTTTTTTGGTTGTTTGAAAATGTGCCTCCTGAAAATATGCCTTCTGAATAAACAGTGAAAATCAAAGACTGCAGTGTTTTATATAAAGTAGACTAGTGTGTTCCCCCTGATCTGAAAGTGTATGCATATGATGCAAGTATGTGTCATTTTGTCATCAGAGTTACATTTTGACAAAGGAATGTTAGGTTTTGATAGCAGAGTTTCAATTTGACACAGATGTGAATGGTATATTTCCCAGTGTTGTGTCATGTTTACTTGTGTGTAGAGTTTTGGCACAATGAGCGAAGTTTTGCAAAATGTGTTCAAGCAACGGGCAAAAACTGTAATAACATGAGGGGAAAGAATCTCTAACTGGAATTTATGTGGATTCGTTCAAGCTTATTGATGAGGAGCGTCAGAGTTGGCAGAAGCCATCCCATCTGAACATCCGTCTCATCTTGAAGAATGTTGAGGGCTTTGGCCAGGGACAGACTGGGGCTAAAAAATAGCCCTGGACTTTCTCCCAAATAGGCCCATCATCCGGCCATTCGCCCCTGTGCGACAGACACTAGCCAGGATGTCCTATGCCACAATACTGTAGCCTATCAGACAAAGTATTCACAGCAAGTAACATCAATGATGATAATTGGGGTTGTGTTTATTAATGAAGCCTCAGCCTTCAAATCAAGGCAAAAAATGTACAATGCCATAAAATGCAAATAATTAAATGCCACTGGCTACAGAAACCCCAAATTACACAAACTTGTAATTATAAAACATATAGTTATACCAGGGGTCTCCAACCTTTTTGTGTGCGAGGGCTACCTCAAGGGATAAAATAATAGAAGGGATTTTTGTTTGTTATACTCAAATATTTATTATACATATAACATGGTGGTGCTTTTTTACTTCACACCATCATATGCAAAATAATAAAATATCTTGATATTCTGGTTCAGACTTACAAGCGTTTAAAGAAAATCAACAATTCCTGAAAAATTATGAAAATATTTATAGATTTTTTTGTTGATTTTCTATAAACTTATTGTATGTGTTATCAAAAACAGTAGCCCAAACATTTTGTAAATATAAATGCAAAAATAAATAAATAAACTGCCATAACTTCTTAACAATGTCATTTGTGGGTTTATAAGAGAAATAGAGAATTCTGCGTTGAACTGAACTGCTTCTCAGTGGATCGTGCAGCTCTGTGTAATAATGTTCGCGTGATCGAGATCAGCTTTGGCCACGATCGCTGTTTTTTGGGCCGAGCTGATAATGCTCTGCGCTGCTCAGATAAAACAAGTTTTGTTCCACTTTTTGAGCGTTTGCCATTTGATGTTTCTCATACGCAACGCAAATGACAGCGCATAATCAAAGAGAGTTGGGTAATTTTGTAGAGGCAAAAGTGCAAATTGAAAAGTTTAGTTGAAAAGGTCGCAAAATTATAGGCTACCATATAGTCGAAATCTGGAGCCCCGATTTACAGTGGATCGCTATTGGCAAGTTGGGGCTATTTATAGAATGTGTTTAGCGGGCAGCTCACATGCACCACGTTGGAGACCACTGCTATACTATAACTTAACTATTCAAACATAATGTAAGCAAATTTAAAAGTGCAGTATAGGTAGCCTAAGCCTTATAAAACTAACTTTCTGTCAGTGGCTAGTAGGCCGACTCTTCTTCCTCAGTTTTTTTTTTTTTTTTTTTTGTCAGATTGTCAGTCCGTCCCTGACTTTGGCGAGAGGACCCATGGTTCTGGCAAATTCCTCCAGAAAGGAAATTTCAACTGAACTCAACCTAACAAACATAAAGAACACTTAAGTCTTGTGTGTGTGTGTGCGTGTGTGTGTGTGTGTGTGTGTGTGTGTGTGTGTGTGTGTGTGTGTGTGTGTGTGTGTGTGTGTGTGTTAGTGTGTGTGTGTGTGTGTGTGTGTGTGTGTGTGTGTGTGTGTGTCTGTCTGTGAGAGAGTGTGTGTTTGTGTGTCTGTGAGAGAGTGAGTGATTGTGTGTGTGTGTGTGTGTGTGTGTGTGTGTGTGTGTGTGTGTGTGTGTGTGTGTGTGTGTGTGTGTGTGATGAGTGGTGACGCTGCTCGGACTATAATTGTCCTCCATTTAAAGTCATTTATCTAGCCTAACCAATCACATTGATCTGTAATTCATAACATTATATAATAAGTACATTGTCTGTATAATCTCATTGTCTAGTCATTGTATTACTACAGTGGCACTAACTGCATAATTGTTTATAATCCAAATATTTGTCTTGTCTTCATTTTTCTTGCAGGTTAACAAACTCAGTGTATTGGAGTATTGTCCAATTTTATTCCTGGGACATAAGGACAGGAGAGGGAGAATGACAGCTGACCTCTTACATTGCCTTGAAAACCCAGGGAATCCTGAGATTTCCAAAATTATTTTTAAAAAAAGCAAAGTTTTTATGAGCACCTACTACGAAGTAAGATTTCCTGTAATTTTCAACATGAACACAGTAATACATACTTATGTTCACTTATGTGAGATAAGATTATACATACCCTTCTCGTCACTTGCATTAACTTGCACTTGACCCACCTTTATGTTAGTATAGCTCATTGAGGTGGCAAAACCAACTAACCTACTGTATCTCCTAAAAGTGACAGAAGAATTCCAACAGTGTCCTATTTACATGTTGCGACTTGTATAATTACAATGTGTACACATTTATAAGGAACATTAAAGATCCATGTTAGTCTATGTACTTCAAAACTTGAAACTTTATATTCTACATTTATTACACGTGTAGGGACCCCTTAAAATGTGTAGGGACCCCTTAAAATATGCCTTAAAAATATGCCTTATTTTGAAAATTGCAGAGTATTAAAATATATACTTTTGATTTTTTTTTTTAGTTTATTTGACAATGTGATGTAACAAAATGTACCAACATTCTTTGTTTCTTTATCATTTGTACTGTTTTCCTTTACTCAAATGAGGTGTTCTGTTGACCTGAAGTGTATTAATGTTGACCAATCAGCATTGAGATTATTGAAAGTTTACGGACGCACGTTGCGTTAAGTTACGTGATAGAGACGACATGGCGAGGAGATTGCCTCGTGTTACTGAAAGTGAGCGTCATTATTGGAGACTTCATTACTTATAGTACAGGCCCAAAGTGACAGATAGGACTTTCATCTACTCGATTTTGTTTGTTTCAAGTGTTATTTTTATTTTTGCCGTAGTATAATTTCAACCCATTCTGCCGTTGGGTTGCGTCATCTGCTTGGTGCATTAACCATAGATATCATATAAAGGCTAGATGTCTTAAGGCGGAGTCACTTCCGGCATCACCGGCGGCCATCTTAGGACAGGGCTCTGTGAATTAAGGTGAGTGAGCAGCACGCACACAAATCCTCTTATCTCGCTGAAATCTGGACGGATTTACAAACGGTTTGGTTTCTTACAAACGTTATTAACGTGGCTATAATTCTGAATGCTTAAACATTTTGAACATAATTATTCATATGTATGCAGTATAATAGCTACATCTCTGACGTTTATAACAAACCAAACCGTTTGAAAATCGGTAGAAAATTGAGCAAGTTATGGTTATTTAAAAGTACATGCACCATGTTATGAGTGAGCGAGCACCCTGTCTTAAGATGGCCGCCGTGTGCGGATGTCGAGCTCCATTGGCCAGCAGCGCGGACGAGACATCTAGCCTTTATATGATATCTATGGCATTAACTATGAGATATTGTGACGGAGAAATTCGCATCAAGGACGGTAACTGAATAATCGGTGTCACAAGAAGCACTTCCAGACGACTCGTAATAGTGTCTGGGGGACGAGATTCATCGCGAGCTGCTTTGTCGTTGCGGTTGGACTGGACTTTAACCCCGCTCCGAGGCTGCGTGACTGCGTGAGTGTTCTGTTCGTGGCTCGTGGTGTAAGTGATCACTATTCATTGCTTCGTCATTTCCCTGGATGGAATGTAAGTGAAATCGTTTCGACAAATTCTCTGGATGAACTGAGTTTTACTTGAATTCATTTCCCTTGAAAGTGCACCAACGATTGGGCCCCAACGGCTAGCCAAGAGAGTGTGTTTTTTTCCATAAGAGACTGTGACCAAACTAATCTATTGTGTTGTTACTGAGTTAATTTTGTGTTAATTCTGTGAAGTGTGTAAACCGATTCAAAGGAGTAACGCTTTTTATTAGGTTGAGAAGGGGAAAAAAACTCCGGCCAATTCAACATTCAACTGCCGGGAATCCAGGGTTTTCTTGATTAGGGAAATTTTAAATTAAATTAGTTGAGAAAAGGGTTACACACGTACAGTAAAATCTTCCAAGCCTTTTTTGTTTTGCTCTTGATTGTTTTAATGTTGATGATTTTATACAGTGTATATTGTATTCTATTGTAATATTTTGAGATGCTGGAGTTTTTCATTTCCATGAGCTGTAAATTGTAAAATGTCGACCTGAGAAGAACTCTAATCAGCTAATTAGGTAAAAACACTGGCAATGGTTTCTTAAGTATTTAATCATCCAATCTGGGTTAGGACAATGGACTGTTTTGTTCTAATTTTCTGAGATGCACCTGTATAGGTCATGTTATATATGTACAACTTCTAAAACTGATAGTTCCAGTCCTTGATTGTGATTGGCTGAATCGCGTTCGATGCCGTTGTAAAATGCAGCATAAACATACACCTTGACCGCATTTTGTTCTATATTACTGCGCTACCATAACTTGATACAAAAGTTAAAGTAGCTGCATCTCGACATTGCTTGGCAACCATTCAGATAGAGGAAATATATTTCTTGGCGGAAGAATGATTAACTAGGAATAACTTGTTATATTTCTAGTTGCTGTGCCTTTACTTTATGAATCTTTGCCAGGTATTTATAGTAACAGTTTTAGAAAAGCAATAAGCCACTCGACTCCGCTAGCGCGTCGTGCCTAACAACGCCCCTTAGCTGTTGTAGAATCAGTGTAACCGGCCTCTCGGGGCTTATTGCTTAATTTAACCATAGAAAAAAGGAGGCAGCTACTTTTAATTTCACCTTTTCATCTTAACATTCTTAATCCAGTTGTCATTAACATTTAATATTAACATTTTGTAGAACTAGTCGCTCAAGAAGAGGATGTCCCTGAGGAGGTGGACCCAAATCCATTGCAAGAGGAGGAAAACCAAGCAGAGCAAGAGGAGGAAAACCAAGCAGAGCAGGAGGTGGGGGATCATCCAGCATCTGAAGAGGAGGAGGTGGTGGAATCAAACCCTCCAGAGGAGGATGTGGTGGAGGAGAGAGTGTTAATTAATAAGGATTTTATTTTCTTTGTTTTACCATCTGACTCCTCTCTCCCCCCACCACCTGGGTCCTCCTCTCTCCCTCAACCTTCTGAGTCCTCCTCTCTCCCCCCACCACCTGGGTCCTCCTCTCTCCCTCAACCTTCTGGGTCCTCCTCTCTCCCCCCACCACCTGGGTCCTCCTCTCTCCCCCCACCACCTGGGTCCTCCACTCTCCCTCCACCACCTGGGTCCTCCACTCTCCCTCCACCACCTGGGTCCTCCACTCTCCCTCCACCACCTGGGTCCTCCTCTCTCCACCCACCACCTGGGTCCTCCACTCTCCCTCCAGCTGCAAAACGCAGTTCTAAGCGTAAAATGAAAGGTTAGATTTCAGCTAAAACTAATTAAATGTTGTAAACGTCTTGCTTCAGTCCTCCTCCACCAGCTGAGTGCTATAAACACCACTTCTCAGGCAAGTAGATCAGCTAATTCGTGAAATCACCTTTGTTAAGTGCAATACTTGTGAGGACATTCATTATTTGAAGCAAGACTTTTGCAACTATGCTTAAAGGGGTGGTTCGGGATTTTTGACATCGGACCTCATTTTTAAGTCAGCCTGGTTGTTATTCATCAGTGGAGACATTTAAAAAAAAAAAATTTATCCAGTCCTTATATTTGGATAGTTAGCCGATGCTAGGCTAGCGCGAGTCAATGGTATATGTTAGCCAGCCATTAAAAAACGTTTTACCCACTCCACAGTGCACCAAACGCAAATCAATTATAACACTAGACTATCGATGTATATGTCCGTTGAGAGAATAATGTTAGAAATCAAACTTACCTTTCATCACATTGCATTAGTTATAATTTGTTCCCTGTAATCATAAGCCTTGTCTACAGCAGCAGCGGAGTGATATTGATTACCTAGGCAACCGAGTGAGCCGGTACACACATGACGCAAGTGTATTTACCTGCCGCTGGCACACTAACCGGAGCAAAGTAAAATTCCGCAGCTGCTGAGAAACTAGTTCCTTTGGGATCATTGAGATGAAAGGTAAGTTTGATTTCTAACATTATTCTCTCAACGGACATTTGCATCGATAGTCTAGTGTTATAATTGATTTGCGTTTGGTGCACTGTGGAGTGGGTAAAACGGTTTTTAATGGCTGGCTAACATATACCATTGACTCGTGCTAGCCTAGCATCGGCTAACTATCCAAATATAAGGACTGGATAATTTAAAAATATATATATCTCCACTGATGAATAACAACCAGGCTGACTTAAAAATGAGGTCCGATGTCAAAAATCCCGAACCACCCCTTTAATTTTTGACCTGATGAACAACATAGACTTTATCTAACCTTTTTTATTGTCATTTTTAGAATGCCGAAAACACACTTCACAGACAGTCTTCAATTATTCTGACATTGTGGACAAGCGTGTTGTTGGTGTAAGTATTTTTTGACAGACCAAAGTTGCATACTGTTGTAAAGTTTTTCTTTCTTCAAAGCAGACCAGGAGACGTTGGGGATCACGTTCAAACAAAGTTATTCTTTATTGAGGACTTCGCGTTGACGTGGCTGCAGGAATCCAACAATACTTTAATGTTGCTCTCGGTTACAGTTGAGAAGCACAAGAATAAATGAACTAAATATGCATCTTTTGCAACAAAGTATGAACATAACTCAAATATAACATTGAGGGCATGCACCGATAGCAATCTGTAGAAAAAGATATTCCTGTAGCATAGAAGCTTTTTTGCGTTTTGATTTTGGCTGCTCTGAAAATGGCAGAAGTGCCGTTTGTCATGTTATGAGGTTATGTGCCATTAAAATGATTTTGGAAACGTTATGTTAAGGTCAAACAATTGTTATGGGTGGCTTTAAAGGACAAATCCGGCAAGTTTTCACATAGATCTCCATTTCTCGTGGTCACCGAGTACTGTCTGTATGAAAAAAAGGGAAACTTGAGAAAAATGGAAAATTGGTTTTACCTAGCTTGAGTTACTACAGCCAGCAGCTAATCCAATCAGGCACAGCGCTACACTCTGGGGGCATGTCCATGAGCCCCCATGTACATGCCCACAGAGTGTAGCGCTGTAGCTGCTGGATGTAGCAACTCGAGCTAGGCAAAACCGATTGTTTCCGTTTTTTTCTTAACAACAGCAGTTGGTGACCTCGATCTGTGTGAAAACTTGCCGGATTTCTCATTTAAGTTCAGAGACTAAAGTAACATACTATTCATAAAACAAGTAGGGTGCAAGTTTGAGAGCATATTTTGACGACAGTGCATGTGAACTGTGGCCAGAGCGAAGTAAGACGCACAAATTTGACAGAGTCAGGCTGAGGCTAATTAATGAAAGATTTGGTTAAAGCCGACCAACAGTGGTGTTGAGCAAATGGAATTATTTTAGACGATATTACAGTAGCATTCACAATCTCAATATTGTTCCACATCTGACCTGAGTACTTTTTCAAGGACTAATTGTAAGGGTAATATTCTATCCTCGTCTGGTGTCAGTATTAATTGGAAAGACATGCAGAAAGAGATGAATGATCTCTGAATCTGAATGAATTAACTGACAACACCACAAACGTTATCTATGTTTGTGTTTTGTACCCTATGTGTTAGAATAAAGTGACCACTTTTGAACGCACTCCTGTCCACTTGCATGTTGTGCTCTTGCAAATATGTTTAAAGTAATGTTTTCCTTGTTTCATGTATTTTCAGGAAAAAGAGGAAGTCAAGGTGAAATGGGCATCTTGTGCAAAATGGTAGGTCCTACCCTAGAAACAGATCTACATGCAGACTAAGACCGTCAATGAGTTCATTTTGAATTTGTTTATTATTTGTCTATTTGGACATTCACTCTTGGAAATATTTTAATCAGTTCTAAAGGACCAATACATAGTTTTGTATTTCTTTGCAATGTAAGAGTTTCGGTTGTTCTATTAATAACCTTTTTCCCTTTCCTTTTTGGACAGTGGGAAAGAATGGCCTGACTCGTGGGAGCCAGCAGAACAATTCATGTGATTGGCACATATTATTTTATTCATAAATATAAATAAATATTCTTTTTCTCTAAAATTAATAAAAAAAAGTTTTTTGGTATTTTGTTATTGTATTTTTTGTTGTTCAGATATTAAAAACAATGTATTCATTTCAACGTTTGTCCATTAATTTGGCTATTTATTACTTTGAATGTTTCAGTACATTAAAGACATTACAACTACATGTTTTTTTTAGCGTTATTGTTGAAAGAAAGTGATAGGCTTTTAGAAAATATACATTTTAGATTGTTAAAACTGCCTTTCCTTAATGGTAATCTGGCAAACGTTTGATTCACCAACAGAGTACAATACAGTAGGTCTATGGAAACAAAACAATGGAAAAAGTTGGGACAAGTCCTAATTCTTGTGGAATCTACCAAGTGCTTGGCTTAGAAAATATACAGGTAATGTGGCCTAAGGGAGACCTGAGGGGAGGCTGTCCTGAGGAAAGGGGATCAGGATTTCATGTGGACAGCAACCAGGTGAACTGTGTACTGGAAGCACACAAATAGTGAATCCACTCATGTACTACAACAAGGGGACACCCACTAACACCAAGTGACCAGCCTCCCTAGAGTGCTCCTACTCCTGTCTCAATAGTTGGCATCAACTAGGCTGGTGAGTCATTAAATGGGCAGGCCTCAATAGACCTGCACACATACACCTAATTTTGCCAACCTTCAAAAATAAACAAAATAAAAACACAACAGACCTCAAAGAAAATAAATATAGACAACTATCTGTAACCAGTAAGTCATCCTACACAACTACAATGAAAATAGACACATCAATCAATAAAGACAGACAAAACAAAGGAGGATGAGGCTGATGACACCATACAACCTGCTGAAGCACACAGTGGTGAATTACTCACCACTTTGACAATAGAGAGTATTCGTCTATCAATGAAACTATCTGTCTATCAACATCAATTAAACCATGTCAACCTAGCAATCACCATAGCAACCAACATGATTACCCTAGCAACCAGCATAGCAACTGCTTTATTTGGTATAGCAACCACCGTATGTACTCTAGCAACAACATTGTAACTATCTCTGCATTATCAGTTTTTACTCTGTATTATATTTTACATCATAGTTTGCATTTTCATGCACTTGTAATTCATTGGTATTTCTAATTTACTATACCCACTTCATAGCAAACATGTACGACTCATGTACTGCTGTCATATCCTCCTCCATACCCCACTTACATGTCAGTTTTTGTGGGCTCTTCCTTCCTGGGGATAGTTTGCAGCATTAGGTTTAATGAATTTATCATACCAGAGAGATAGCGGGCCTGATTTGTTCCTCAGGCCTTATAGGCACAGGTGGCTATTTCAACCGGCTACACTTAGATTGTTTAAGTAGCTTTCCTGGTAGGCCTACATGTCAAAAGGTATCAGCCGTAATTTTGATTCACCAATATACAATACAGCAAAGTATAGGTCCAGGAGAACAACATAATAGGAAGTTGGAATGTCCCAATTTATGTCAACCATCAACCATTTCACAGGACCTAAAATGGTCTCTCCACTTTGACGCTATTCAGAAAAAGGCCCAGCAAAGGTTATACTTCCTGATACAGCTAAGGAAGTTTAATCTGCCTAAGGAGCTGCTGACCACTTTCTACTCAGTCATCATTCAGTCTATTATCTACACCTCCATCACTGTCTGGTTTGGGTCAGCCACCAAACGGGACAGGGCCAGACTGCAACGGAGCTGACCTTCCCTCCATCCAGGACCTGTACCAGTCCAGGCTCAGGAAAAGGGCAGCAAAAATCTCTACAGACCCCTCACATCCTGGTCACAAACTGTTCAACCTCCTTCCCTCTGGTAGACGATACAGGGCACTTTTCGCCCAAACCAGCCGACACAAAGACAGCTTCTTCCCCCAAGCAGTCACTCTGTTGAACACCCTTACACTGAACAAAGTCAATCAACACTGTTCTGCTCATCAACCACATTTGTGTACTTCAATCTTACAGTTACAATATTGTTATTAATACATTATCATTGCACTGAACTGCCTTGCACTATATTTTTTATCTTAATCCTCAGTCTATACTGATATTGCGCTATTCCCACCCTCTTTTCAATTGTATATTGCATCTTGCCTGTGCCTGTTGAGGTGTCCACGACTATGGCAACCTTCATAGGGACAACAAACAATTGCATTACCCTATACCACCTTAAGTGTCTATTTATTTGCAAATGTACATACTGTATTTATTCTTATACATAGCCGTAATCTACTGCCCTTTATTCTATTCTTACTGTTCTGTTTTTATTCTTTTATATGCTTTTTTTCTTATATGTTAAGTGAGTGTTGTACTTTGAGAGCAAAGATTGACCGGAGTTAAATTCCTTGTCTGTTTACGCAAACCTGGCCGATAAAGCGGATTCAGATTCTGATTCTGATTCTGATGTCAAATCACATTTACAGGTGATGGTCACAGCCCAGTCAGGCTGTCCATGCTGACCTGTCCACTGCCAAAATTGGGCAATATATCACGTGGATGGCCGGGTGCATGTGCATTGTTTACCTGAACAACAAATGGCACCAGGATGCACTATGTACATAAGACAAGCCTGTGGAGGTAGTGTGATGCTTTGGGCAATGTTTGGCTGCTAAACCTTGAGTCCTGCCATTCATGTGGATGTTACTTTGACATGTACCATCTCCCTAAGCATTGTTTCAGACCATGTACACCCTTTCATGGAAACAGTATTCCCTTATGGCAGTGGCCTCTTTCAGCAGGATAATGACACAAAGAAAATGGTTCAGGAATGGTTTGAGGAACACAACAATGTGTTGATTTGGCCTCAAATTTCCCCAGATATCAATCCAATCGAACATCTGTGGGTTGCGCTGGACACACAAGTCCAATCCATGGAGGACCCTCCTCACAATTTACAGGAGTTAAAGGATCTGCTGCTAATGTCTTGGTGACAGATACCACAACACACCTTGAGTGGTTTTGTTGAGTCCATGGCACGATTGGTCAGGGCTGTTTTGGAAGCCAAAGGGTAAACTAGACTGCAATATTAGACAGGTGGTCATAATGTTGTGGCCGATTTATGTACATGTGTTCTGTGCTGAAATAAACCCATTTTCACTGATCTCACCAGCTGTGGCAACTCTGAGAAGCCAGACATCATAAAATACCATGCTGTCACCCATATAGGCCAGACAGGCCTCAATAAGCTACACTTTTTTTTTTAATGAAACGTCAGCTTGTGGCACATATTAGAAGTGATGGGCAGTAGCTTGCTACTTGTAGCGCAGCTACTAGCTTAACTGCATTTCTCAGTGGCTTGGTGGTAGCGTAGCTATTTTCTGAAGCAGATAGCTTTTCAATAGCTTAGCTGCCTTTTCACCATGTACAGAAGCTACATTTTCCAGAGCATTTCTGGAGCTCACAGTGGAACTTCCTTTTGGCCACTCATACATGAACAATGAAGATGTAAACATGCATGCACGCACAGTTACATAGTGTATTCCTTTGCTTTTGTACTTCAAATATAGTTAAGGAGTTTTGAGTTAACTTGCAGTTTATCCTGCAAGCTTAAGAAATGCCCAAATTGAGCCTGCCCATGGGCCATATGCACTCTCTCTCAGTACCTGCCTAGGGTTATTATGAGTCTTTTTCCCCCAAATTAATTTTGGAGCTGTGAGAGTAACAATCAAGGGTTATTGTATTTGAACTGAACATATGTTATAGCCTACATGTGTAAGTAAAGGTAACTAAGTTACAGTATCTATTTAACTGAGTTATATTAGCTAGGCCATTCAAATTGCACTGACTTGGCATGAAGCTGGTTCACTTTTTTGTGAAGAACATAAAAAACCAACAAAGGTTAATGACAATTGTCTTGTTAAGTAATTATCCGCATAGAAAGAAATCAGTGAGATCAAAGATGCTTCATTGCCCCCCACCCCCGCCTATAAACTCAATAAACAGTTGATAACAAAAGAAAAAAATACTTTATTGTCATTCCAGAAGATCTTGAATGTTACAAATAAAAGGAAGAATATGAAGTAGTCACAGGTCATACAAATAAAGATTAGAAGGAAGGATCACAATGAAGTAGCATACATAGCAAATATATAAATACAAAGAAAATCTGAAAATAGAATTACAAGAGTAGATAATCAGGTTACAGGGCACAATGTATATTTCTTCATCGACACCATCAGTGTGGTACAACAATTACAAAGTAGGATTAATTAATTTTGTGTGTGTGTGTGTGTGTGTGTGTGTGTGTGTGTGTGCGTGAATAATAATTTTTCAAAATAAGATAACACTGGAAAGATTCACACCCATATCCTGCAACTTGTAAATACACACCTTGCACACAACATTTGACTGTCTGTGTTATGGACACAGTCTTTTATGGACAGATGAGGATTTAGCTACGTTTGAGGTTTAACATCTCAATTATTTAACACATAACACACATTGATTATTAATTTTTATGACATATTAATCCAAAGCCATAAACATTGCCTGGGGTTTTGTTGTGTACTAAGTTGCAGAACCCAAGCACCATCACACGCCATCATACAACAACAGTCTCAACCACAGCACCCACAACCATCAACATGTCAACAACCACAACAACAACACACCACACGCACCACCACCACAACAAGTTATTGAAGCATGTTGAAATCAGAGTCTATAGCATCAAGTTCGAGGTCTTCTTCTTCCAACTCCATCTCCAGGTGTGAGTTACCATTCAGGATAGTTTTGTAATGGCCCTTGACTAAAAGCATTTCTGCTTTCAGTTTGCTGAGCCTCTGATGAACCACACACTGCAGTCCTTTTTGTGCATCCTCAGAGAGGTCAACAAGAGAGGCTGCAAAAACATAATAACAATAAATCAATGAAATCAATAACATTTCACTGCCTAGTTAATTGCTGTAATAACGGACATGGGGATCTACACCAAACATACTCACTCCTGCAAAACAGTGGAAAAAAAGTGTAAGTAAGATATTGCAGACACTTCTATCCCAATGAAAGAGTGAAGGGGGTCGCACACCGGACGTGCAGCTCAGCGCCGCGCCGCACCACGTCTAGGACAACTCGACTAGGTATCGCACACCGGATGCGCACTTTCTCAGTTTATGGCCAGCAATATTGTTATGTTTAAGGACATTATGAAATTAAGATAATGCCTGTACTATGTTATGATTGTACTGTACAATTAAATACAATCGTTGCTTAGTCTGCAGTCTGTATTCACTTTACTTCAGAGCGTCCGTTAACTGAATGAATTGAGAATATCACCTGAAAATCCGATGACATCTGCAATTTTCATTCAAGCAGCTGACTTCTGTGAATGAATGTAAAACTAAATGTATATTGCAGCACAGGGTGAAGTCAGTATATACACAGGGTTCTCAAGTCTCACGCATTGGCCGTGAGACACACGCAATTCAACCAGTTCACACGCTCACACGCCACACCGTGTATTTCTCACGCTGAAAAGGCAATGCCAACCAAGTTGTCCTGCAAGCTTTATATATAACATTGTATACGAGGCGCAGGCACACAAAGTGAAGCTTCCTGCCGCCAGCACGTACAGTATCAGACATTCTCTGCACGTATCTCGGCCAGATTGCGTTCGTTACTAGGCAACATAGATGCGCGAACCATAGGCGCGAACACACGGAAGTTGACGGAAAATTCTCGGCCGCCGTACGTTCGTTATTAAGTAACCAACAACATCACGCGAACACACATGTCGTGATGGAGAAGGTAAGTTGGAATTAAGAAAGCTCGTCTAACATTTTTAGGCCAGAACATTAAATATATCAATGTTATCAAGGCGTCAAAATGTGCAACAAACACTTACAACACAAAACACATTTCATAAGATGCAGTGTGTACTCTTGTGTACACACACACACACACACACACACATGTAGTGTTTTAATTTTTTATGGGGACTTTCCATAGACATAATGATTTTTATACTGTACAAACTGTATATTCTATTCCCTTACACTAACCCTACCCCTAAACCTACCCATCACAGAAAACTTTCTGCAATTTCACATTTTCAAAAAAACATAACTTTTTTGATTTATAAGCCGTTTTCCTCATGGGGACCAAAAAATGTGGGGATGGACGGGCGGGGGCGGGGGCGGGGCTCCATTAGGGCTCCTCCCCTAACCGCATGTGATCTCACTCCAAGCTTTTGATAAAACTTGAGAACCCTGATATACATTAACGACGATTTGAGACAAATAAATGTACATTTAATGTAAAACTATGTAAATGGCGCGGCAGGATTTTGAACAAGGTCCTGAGCCGTTTCTGTGCGCCGGCGACAGACGCCGAAAGGCGCCGCCGGTGTGTGTACACTCATAGAGAATAATGTGTTCGAATTTAAAAGACGTGGCGCGGCACTGAGCGTCGTGTGCGACCCCCTTGACACAGACATAGATGTGCTTACAGTTTGAAGAAAGGGCTCCCAGTGTCAAGTATTGTGCCTTTAGTGCTGTCCAGTGTTGCAGCATTTCCTTACAGAGGATTACTTCTTCCTCCTTCAGGCGTTGCACAGCCATACAATTATCAAAGACCTTCCTTTTGGTGTGAAGGTCTGCAAAAGGTGAAAGTGGAGTTATGTATAGAACGTGTTTTTATTTATCATTTATTTTTTCCCATTGAGGTATTACTTTTCTACTGTTCTACTTTTCAAGGGAGCCCTGTGCAATGTGATTGATGTCTAGATAGACAATATCAAGATTGGATTTTGACATTTCTGCGACATAGGTCTAAGGTTTCTATGAGCATGGAAACCCTGATAGAAACCAACATTGCATAGTACTGAGTCAGACCATAAATGTTTTTCTATTTAAAAAAACAACAACTTACTTTCACTTTGCCAAGGCCACGTGTCCGTCTGGATAATGACATCAGTAGACACAATTTGTCCAGATGGTTCAGCTAGATGATTGTACTCGGCAACAGCTGCTGCCAGGCGTTTTTTGTCATTTAAAATGACTCTTCGTATCTTATGCCGCCTCTTGTTGCTATCTGGAAAAAAATGCAACATATTATTTTTTTGTTAAAGGGATATTCCACCATTTGGGAAATTACACTCATTTTCCACCTCCCCTTGAGTTAAACAATTGATTTTTTACCTTTCTCCAGTTCATCCAGCCGTCCGAGTCTGGCGATACCACTTTTAGCTCCAGCCTAGCATAGATCATTGAATCCTATTAGACCATTAGCATCTCGCCTGCTAGCATCACGTTTAAAAGTGACTAAGATTTCCGGTAATTTTCCTATTTAAATCTTGTCTCCTCTCAAGTTAGAAAGTGTAATAAGACCAACGGAAAATTAAACGTAACTATTTTCTTGGCTGATTTGACATGGAACTATACTCTCATTCAGTCACTAACCAATTCATCTGCTGCAGCTCAACCTTGTTGCTGCACTTAGCCTACGGGGACTATTTTCAGGTGCTGCATGATATCATTGTGCTGCTGCGCCCATGGTGTTCCTTGATTATTACGCTGGAATGAGAGTATAGTTCCATGTCAAATCAGCCTAGAAAATCGTCACGTTTCATTTTCCGTTGGTCTTATTACACTTTCTAACTTGAGAGGAGACAAGATTTAAATAGGAAAATTACCGGAAATCTTAGTCACTTTTAAATGTGTTGCTAGCAGGCGAGATGCTAATGGTCTAATAGGATTCAATGATCTATGCTAGGCTGGAGCTAAAAGGGGTATCGCCAGACTCCGAGAACGGCTGGATGAACTGGAGAAAGGTAAAAGTCAATTGTTTAACTCAAGGGGAGGTGGAAAATGAGTGTAATTTCCCAAATGGTGGAATATCCCTTTAAAGTTTATTCAGATTTCATGCGTAATGCTACGGATAAACTGTCGCGACAAGGCTCCATTAGCTGCATAGGTACAATGTACATTTTCTAAAGGGTCACAGTGTGTATGGTTAGGAACTGAAACATTACAATTGAGTAGAATTAATAAGAGCCTAAATGTAGGTGTAGCCTATGTAACTGTGAAATACCTGTTTGTTTGTAGAGGTTTAGGCTGCGTACTTTGACGAGGACAGCCAGCTCCTCTATCCATGCCTGTAGTGCACCAAGGCTACCATAACTGTGATCAGTTTCTAAATTACAGTTATATATTACAGTTATTATGCATGAAATGACAATCAATCAAATACAATTAGCAAGTAATTTAAAGGAGAAACTCGGATGATTTATACTTGGATCTTGATTGCTAGACGTCGCCAAGTAATGTTGATAGGAAATACACGACCAAAATCGGTGCAACTGAACTGGAGAAGCTGTAGCTAATGGCCAGTGCTCCCAGTAAGCTACAATGCTAGGACTGGAAGCATCATCTAAACGTGCCTTTTTGCCTCTTAACTGACTCCACAATTAATGAGTTGGAAACACATTGTTTTGTCAAGTAAGGTTTAGTTTTAATGACATTTCCAGTCTGTTAAGAGGCAAAAAGGCACGTTTTGATAATGCCCCTTGACCTAGCATTGTAGCTCACTGGTACTGGCCCATGGTTCCAATGGTACTGCAGCTACTCCAGTTCGGTAGCATCGATTTTGGTCTTTTTTTCCCCTATCAACAGTACTCAGCGACGTCTAGCGATCAAGATCCATGTAAGAATCGGCCATATTTCTCCTTTAAATTATCAAGTAGCAAGTTATTTAACTAAGCAAGTAATTTTCAGCACACATTGCCCACTTTAGAAGGTGAGCAATAATCAATGAAATACAGCAAACACATTGTTGCAGTTGGCTCAGCAATGCAACTCCAGAAATGTTGATGATAAGCACATTGATGTATAGCGTGTGCTACGATGCTGAAATGTAGCATAATTAGTTGTCAATGTGCAGGTTTTTATCATGAAAGTTTTCACACAGGCAAACTTACCCTCTGCCCACTTCTGCACATCAGCCACCCACAGCTGCACTGTGTCATCATCAATGCCAAGCTCCTTTTTTGCAGCATTCAGGCTGTCAAGATGTTCTTTGAGTATCCTTACAGTCTAAGAACAAGAACAACAACAACAACAACAACAACCAGTATGAATGTTGTTTGAGTTCATTATGAAAATAACATTATTGAAAAAATAACCTTTAGGTATTGCTGTCTTAAAGTGTGACTCAGGTTTTCCAACTTCCTTTCATTCCACCCTAAAGCCAAGAGGGTAAGCATGTCTTTTCGTCCTGATTTCAAGAAAAGCAGATTACAGATCATCTTTCCAGCTTTTTTCTGAAAAGAAACTATTCCATTGTACTTACGAAAAGTACACAGACACACACATATCTAGCCACTCCCACATACCTGCTTTAGACATGTACTTAGTGGTGATGGCTGCCCTGGAGAGGAAACTGTTTACCTGTTCAACCTCTTCTCCGATAGTTGAACCAGCACCTTCCTGGAACGCGCCTCCCCATTTGATCTAATAAGTAGATAGATTAGAAGTTGTTTATAAATTAACTATTGTACACCTACTAAATTAGTCAGTAAAGCTGAAATGTACCTCGCATCTCCCAGAGTGTGCCTTCGCATGCATAACTGAAAGAAAGGGGCGCATGGACAGCAGTGTCCTGAGCTCAGGACAATGCTGAACCACCTTAGCCAAATAAGGAAAAAATTTACAGGCTACATCTGAACACAGGAATGAGATTGTTCCTGGAGCACTTTCTGCTAACTTCCTTTGGAGGAAGAGAGGGTACCCAAAAATCTCTCCTCTAAACATATTCAGTGCCCCAAGGAGGACCCCATGGCGGCAGACAGCTATCTCCAGTCCCTCCTCATTCAGTTTTCCTGAGTTTTTTCTGGAGGACTCCTTAGCTGCTGTCCATGTTGAAGAACCACAAGAACCCTTTCCAGAGGCCTATACAAGGATTGTAATAGCATGACATGATTTATGAAGCCCTCTAAGGCATATGACTGTCAACAACTCTTCTCTGGCATCACAATTTGGCAGTTGCATTATTTACAGTAGCAGAAGGCATGCATGTAAATTTGGGAAGTTAAAGCCTCCTTCCTCTCAATACTTAGCCTGACTACGTCAGACTTCCTACTTCCGCTCAATTTCATTTTCGCTTCTGTATTCAGTCTGAGAAAGCGTAATAGCTTTCCGTTTTCTCCGGCCTGAAAACAGCCGGCCAATCAACGAACAGAGGGCGGGCTGAGAGCTGTGACGTAGACACTGATTGGACCGTGGATGCGTAGATTTACTTCACATAATCTGCAAAAGTCGTTCACAGCCATGTTCACTCCGGTATTTCGCTTGATGGTTTTGTTTTCGCATCATACTACATGTGTTTACAGTGGAAGTTAGATGCGGCTGAGCATGCGCATAACACACGCCATAACCAAACGTTATGTGATTGGCTTACGGGAACCAATGATTTTAAACTTCCGACAAGCGCCCCTCCGCGAGAAAGAAAACGCTTTTCAATTATGATATGCCAGACTCTGTCTACGAAGCAAAGCGAAGTAGCAGAGTTTGGTATTACCAGGCTACTCAATACTGCCAGTGATGTTACAATGTTAGTTAACAGCAAATGTTAATGAACAATGTAGTGCCAGCAATTACTGTCGGTAATGAGACAAAAAACAAATATTTGAACTTACATGTTTTGTTTGTGTGTGGATGTATTGAACAAACTTGGCTACTTCCTCATCATTTTGGATGAAAACATCATCAAAGTGTCCTGGCTCTGGAATGCTGAAAAACAGACGATTTTTGTTAAATAAATAATTTCTCCATTTTACATGTGCTGTTCATACAATCTACTAGTTAACTGACATGTAATTGACAATGTAATGTACCTTGAATTTGATTTGAAGCGATAAAGCTTGCGATTACCATCCACTGACACTGCAAGCATGTCTGGACTGCAGGCGGGGAAATTGAAGAACTGCTTCATACACAGCTTTTGTACTTCATATTTTACAGCTACTCATTCTGAGAAGCTTTTGTAAAATGTGTCTGGTGATACCTTACCAGTCTTAAGACAAACAAAATGACAGGGATATAATATTTGTGCAGGTTGTGTTGTAACTCAACATAAATGTTGATTAATTGAACGCATGGAACTAAATTGAATTTTGTAAAATGAACACTCACTCTTCCAAAGCGCACTGTCCTTGCATCAAGCATTCTTAGTAGTGATGGGAAGTCCGGTTCTTTTCCGCGAACCGGTTCTTTCGGACAGTTCGTTTCAATGAACCGGTTCAAAAAACCGGTTCACCAGTTCTTTTACGTCATCACGTAATGACGTCAATTCTATCATCCCAGCGTATAAATATACATTCAAATAAAGGCATTTGTAATCATAACTTCAGTTAAATAATGTACTCATCATCATAATCATTTTGGATAGGTTTCTTACATTTACGTTTTGAAAATGAACCCTGTAGTAGGCCTAAGGCAATGCGCAAACGCGGATGTTTTACATGTCTTAAAGTGAATAAACTGGTCTTCATCATTTTTATTTTATGTGCAATTAAATAAACTTACATTTCGCCGAATTCGGCCCCTCATTCAAGTCATTGGTTCACCCGTGCTCATGAAACAGCACAGCACATAGACAGCATATAAACACAGCATCAGTTGGCCAAAAGAAAGTTCGGTTCAGAGACGGTGCGATCACGCATGCGCAGTCTCTCCAGCTCATCGGTTCTCCGTATCGAACGTGTCCGAAAGAAACAGTTCTCGGTTCTGTGCTGGTGATCCGAGAGCTGCTGCAACAACCAGTTCTTGACTCGAGAACCGTAGCATGCCTGTGTGTGAGCTGAAAACTACTGAAACCTTACTAGGCTAAATCAGTCGACAAAACTAAAAACTCGATGCATGTCTCCAGTATGTTTAATACGTTATGTTTGATTAACACATTATAAACATTTGCACCCTTTAAAACCTTGGAAAGAGTAAATTTAGGCTACGTCAAAAACGTATATCACCTTACTTAGAAATTAAATTATCTGTTCCTGAAAATAATGTTTTAGTATAATAATAAATGTTTAGTTTTATAATCCAATCATTGTTTCCAATCTTTAAAATAATACAGTGAAAAGGCAGTAGCCTATGTGATAAACATGTTTCTAACATGTTTTATTTTGTTACACTTATTGATGTTCAATAAAATACTTAAGAAACATGCATTTCGTCCCTCTGAAAAAAATTGCACGCATGCTCATCATCAGCTCATCGGTTCTCCGTATCGAACGCGTCCGAAAGAAACAGTTCACAGTTCTGTACTGGTGATCCGAGAACCGCTGTACCTGTACGTTCGGCAGTGCGCGCATGCTCAGTATCAACTGCTCGTGCTCATCACTTCTCTCAGCACAACATGTCTCAGTTCAGTGAACTGTTGGATTTACTGGAGTAACATATATGCCTACTCCGGGATATTGGTTTATTTTGAGTCGAAGGGACTGTCAGGACTCAGGCATGTCCGAAAGTGAGTAACTTAACTTGGATCAGCGCTGACGCAAGACGCAAGACGCAAACTGTTTCGAACGATTCAGTCCGATTTAGTGTACTGGTTCGACCAGTTCACTAAAAAGAACCGGTTCAAAAGAACGATTCGTTCACGAACCGGCCATCACTAATTCTTAGGTATGCCTTCAGAGAGACCCCTGGTGCTGCCATCTTCAAGTCATAAAATGACTGAAAGATATCAGTGGCATATAGCGTGCAGAAGTTTGTGGAGCCACTGCCTGGCCAGTATCCATCACGCTGGATGTCCTTGATGGAGGGGGACCATGTGAGACAACAGCTGGTGCAACTCAACACTGGCATTGAAAGGTTGTAGCGGCCAGTACGGAGCATGAATCCAAATAAAGTAATACTGCATTTCCTCAAATAATGGACTTAATTTACCTCACCAGAATAAGACAATAATTCTTTGGTTTTAATAAACTGTTTGTGAAGTGTAACTGGTCAACTTTCTGAATGAAGACTGATTCAGTTCCTATTTGCATGGTTAAAGCTACTCAATTATGCTGTAATTCCAAATTGAAACACCAACATTTCACTGGTGAGAACATTGCTACTTAGTGATAAAGCTGTTATTGTGAAAAATTACAGGACTGTTTGTGTAATCTCTCCATACACTTGCACCTATCTTACTGGTCTCCTCCACCCCCTAATCCAGTCACGGCCCCTGTGATCCTCTAACAATGATCAGCTTACCATCCATCATACCAGACTGCGGACCTTTTTTGGGATAGAGCCTTTTGTATTACTGGTTTCACTCCATGGAATAACCTACCACTACACAAACACAGTGCTCCCTGTCTGGGCATGTTCAAAAACACTTTTCACTGATGCCATTAGCCTTTAACCCTCCTCCCCTACCTTTTTTAAGCGACCTTGTGTGCTAAGACGTTATTGTTATTTTTTTGTAATCATCATCATCATCATCATCATCACCAACACCACTTGAAATCAGGCAGTGACGCTTTAATGAGTAAGCAGTTAAGTCCCCATGGGGGCTTACTCATGGCGACGCGGCCTCCATGGTCCTTTCAAGGACCCTACTGCCCCCCCCCCCCAAATTTTCTTGGGGACTGCTATGGGGTTAAGGGCTGGAACAGACACCACCGGCTCGGGAACTGGAACAGACACCGGCTCAAGTGTGTGCGCAGCCCACACACACCACATGGCTGTTGCCATAATGGCCAGTGTCGCGGTCACTGAGGGCTCAGGCGGCGCATACATGGCGTGAACAGTCTCTGGCTGGGCAGACGTGACATGAACAGGCTCTGGCTGGGCAGACGTGACGTGAACAGGCTCTGGCTCGGCAGACGTGATGTGAACTTCAAATGCGTGCACCGACCACACACACCATATGGCTGTGGCCATAGTTGTTAGTGAAGCCATAACTGAGGACTCAACATTAGTGGTGGCCATCTCTGCTGAGGGCTCAGGTTCAAGCGTGGCGGCGGCCATCTCTGCTGAGGGCTCAGGTTCAGGCATGGCGGTGGCCATCTCTGCTGAGGGTTCAGGTTCAGGCGTGACGGCGGCCATCTTGTCAGGAGACACAGGCTCGGCGGTGGCCATCTTGTCAGGAGACACAGGCTCGGCGGCGGCCATCTTGTCAGGAGACACAGGCTCGGCGGCGGCCATCTTGTCAGGAGACACCGGCTCGGTAGCCGACGTGGCGTGAACAGACTCAGACTTGGCAGGCATGACGTGAAGAGACCCAGACATGGCAGACATGACATGAAGAGATTCAGGCTTGGCAGACATGACATGAAGAGTTTCAGGCTTGGCAGACGTGATGTGAAGAGATTCAGGTTTGGCAGACATGACATGAAGAGATTCAGGCTTGGCAGGCTTGGCAGACATGACGAGAAGAGTTTCAGGCTTGGCAGGCTTGGCAGACATGACATGAAGAGTTTCAGGCTTGGCAGACATGACATGAAGAGTTTCAGGCTTGGCAGACATGACGAGAAGAGATTCAGGCTTGGCAGGCTTGGCAGACATGACGTGAAGTGGCTCAGGCTTGGCAGGCATGACGAGAAGTAGCTCAGGCTTGGCAGGCATGACGTGAAGTGGCTCAGGCATGGCAGGCATGACATGAAGTGGCTCAGGCTTGGCAGAAACTGTGGGTTTGTGGGGCTTCTCCTCAAAACCCACAGTAAATGAGGAACCGCTCAATAATAGGGCATAGTCCATGTATTGTGCCAGAGACCAATGAATTTTTCCCCCAGGTAGCTGGGAGCAAACAGGCTCATTTAAACCCACCCTAAAAATGTCCTTGAGGGCCACATCATTGAAGTTCACCAGGTGAGAGAGTTCACAAAACTCTGCAACGTAGTCCTCAATGGTGAGGTTGTAGTGATGTTACATATGACACTGAAGCTTCGATGCGCGTATCACTTAAGCGACACAATTTGTAGCGAAGCCCCGTATCGAGGCGTGTATTGGTTTACTAGAGTCACGTGATCGATGACAAACGAAGCCTCACTTTCTGACCAGTCACGTGCGCGTTTCGCTTTGGGTGTCAGAAGGCTCGAACTTCAGATCGTATTTAACGAGTCTGTTGCCTCAGTCTGGTTGATATTTACAATTATTGATATTGACATTTAATAACAGACGATCCTATCAGACAATGTCCTTATTCATTGTGTGTGTGTGGAGAGAGAGAGAGCGAGAGCGAGAGAGAGAGAGCCTACATTAAATCTTATTGAATCATAAGCTTATAAGCTATTATATTTTATTGTCACACTTTAATGGGAAAATGAATTTATTTAATGAACAAATCAAACACAAACATGTAAGGCTTTTATTTGTACACATAACATTGAAACTATGGAGTGTGTTGTGGTTGCTTCATCTGCCAGAGCTTCTAACACAGGCTTCTGGCTGCTTTATTTTAAATAAGCACCAGATGGCGCTGTTCTCGGCGCTGTTCTCGACACTCTCGAAGCTTTGAATCTTTTCCCGGAACAGTCAGGGGAAAGTCTCAGTGATTCATGAGGCTTCATTTCCCCATCCCTATGAGGTTGTCCTGGCGAAGAGAAAGTAGGGCAACAACTGCTGGGTTCATTGTAGACGGTCAAGTATTCTGTAATAAAGGATCCACTGGAGGCAAGTTGAGAGATGAGAACCCATGTGCAGTTTATTATAACTAAAACAAAACATGAAACAAAAACATGGCGTGGCATGAAAACAGAAACCAAAGCATGAGCATGAACGTTGCACAACAGCAGACTACAGGAAACAATACTTGACAAAGACAGATGGCAAACATGAGGGCTTAAATACACACACTAATGACAAAACAAGGGACACCTGTGAACAATGATCAGACAATAAACCAATGACAAGACATGGCAGGATCACATGACAAACAGGGAATCACATGACAGACATGGAAACAAGACATGACACAGAAACATGACAAGAACAAACCCAAAACGTGACACAAGCATATTTTATAAAACTGAACAAAAAAAGTGTTTCCTTTACCTGAACACGTCTGTCGCTTTGTGGTGTGTGCTGAAAATAACTGATGTTGCATTATATTTCCTTATGGAAATTGTTTGCTAAACATTTCAAAAGGGGCAAGAGGTGTAGTAATACTGACCATATGGCTTTTTCCTAAATGGTCTTTTAGGAATAAAATTTCCTTGCCCATCTCTCTTCCTCCAATGGACCGGCGCCGGGGTTTTTTTTCTCTTTGCCTCATTCTACTCAATTTAACAAGATGTAAAATGCAACAGTCCATATAGCCTAATGTGTAAATGAATGTTTGTGTAGGCTAATATTTGTTTATAAGTTATATAAGTGTTTTGACACTGCATGTTACTACAGTTTCAATTACGCTAGGAACAACTTGGCTTTAAGGGATAGTTCACCCAAAAATGAAAATTCTGTTATCATTTACTCACCCTCAAGTTGTTTCAAACCTGTATGAATTTATTTTTTCTGCTGAACACAAAAGAAGATATTTTGAAAAATGTCTGTAACCAAACAGTTGATGGACCCCACTGACTTCCATAGTAGGAAAAAAAAAAAATACTATGGAAGTCAATGGGGTCCATCAACTTGTTTGGTTACAGACATTTTTCAAAATATCTTCTTTTGTGTTCAGCAGAAAAAAGAAATTCATACAGGTTTGAAACAACTTGAGGGTGAGTAAATGATGACAGAATTTTCATTTTTGGGTGAACTATCCCTTTAATGGTGGTTTAGCTGCACTTCAGCTTAAAAATAAAAAGCATGATTTTTTTACAATAACCCACATCTAATTCCTGCAGAAGTTTATCTGCGTCCTGAAGATCATCCTCCATCTCCAAATCATCCAATTGCTCCATTTTTCAAACACACTGAAAAGGAGAGAATTTTGACAGTCCATGTCAGTGAAATAAATAGAAGCATACAATCTAATCTTTATAATTCATCTTGGATTATTATGTTAATAAGATCAGTGTTCACTATCTTTGCTGCAGAGTAGGCTACAAGATGTGAAGATGGGATTATGGAAGTAAAACAAAGTCAAAGCAACAATAGCCAATGCATGAAATACGGCTTTAGATCAATTTAGATCTGGCCTATAGTGTATTGCTTGTAGGCTACCGCTTTAAGCGGGATGCGCGAAATTTTGAACAGAACGTTGGTCCGAAGCACCGTTCTGCCGCCTGTTTCACACTTGGCTGAACGACAAATATGACACAATAGCAAAGCATATTTAACCTATTAATTGTAGACAGAGAGCATTCAATGCTACCCGACAGTCGGACGCTGATGCAAGCGAAGTTAGCCATGAGCGTCCAATATTGCAGTCGAGAAGGGTTTACTTCTGAGTTGGTTGAAAGCATGAGCGTTTCAAACAAACGCTAAGGGTGCCATGTGTGTGTTGAAAAGGCCCAAGAATAAACCCTTTTATTTATCTGGTAGCCTAAATGTTTATTGTCTATTTGGAGGTGGATTCTGTATAGAGGTGCATAAATGCCATTTAGGAACAGGAGGCAGACTATGCAAACATTTTGCTCTGGATTTCTTTTTTATTATTGAAATGTTCACTAATAAAACTTTAAGGAGTTAAATAAACTTTAAGGAGTTAAATGAAACTACCGTCTTCCTGCTGTAAACAACTTCAACAGTTAACATGTCCTATGTCTATCACTTACCTGAATCAGAAGAGAACAGTCAACAGAAGATTTAGAGTCGAAGAAGACTTCCATACCGGAAAGAGAATGTGTCAGAGAAGTGACCTGTGACCTTCTGGCATTATGGGATTTCTCTTTCAAAAACTGTAGAAAGCCTTATACTCCTCAAATCAAGGCAAATATATATATACAGTATATATATATACAGTATATATATATAAAATCTTTACATATTATAGTCTATCTGAAGTAATCGTTACAAACTATATATTATTGCCATTGTCTAAGATCATGGAATACATGAGTTTTTTTAGTTTTTGATTAAATTATGTAGAAAGGAACCATAATTTGTGAGAAGAATGCACATTAAAAAATATATTACCTGCCCCCACCATTTTGCTTTTGAACGATGTATGATGAATCATCATTAAAACATTGCTGTCCCCTAGTAATCATTTTTGGTGCAGCAGCTAAAATTGTCACATCACTTCGATGATGAGCACGAGTTTGCAAAGGACAGTAAACATTTTCCATAATCTTTCCTTTATCCTTTGTTGTATTTCCCACTGCAGATCAGGTTGAGGTTATTTAAGGATTTTGTCAAATGCCCTATGTTTTATTTGAATATCAAATCTGTCAAACTTTATTTACATATACTGTATTCCATACCTAGAAGCAACACAATTCCCCTTACGAAAAATAAGTTTATTCAAGTGTGCTATTAGTATACTTCTTTTAAACTAAAAATATTACTTTTTATGTACTTCTCAGAAATATACTTCAAATTCCACTTAAGTATACTTGACTTATACTGACAGAAAAGTCTAGGTATATTTGGCCTATACTTGTTGATCGAGATATACTTAAAAGTATAATTAAGTATTCTAAGTATTATTGGCTTGTACTTGTGTTTACAATTTTGATTAAGTAGTTTATTAAATACTTTTTTTAAAAACATAATATTACACACTGTAATATTCAGGTGGAATAGCTTATAGAGTAAATAAAATAAGCATGGAACTGAACCTGATAATTCCCTTACGAAAAATAAGTTTATTCAAGTGTTTTATTACTATACTTCTTTTCAACTAAAAAGAAGAAAGCATAAACTAACATGTTCAAGTGTAATGATACACGTATGTAACGATTGTGTAACGAGTGTAACGATACACGTATTCGTATTGAACCGTTCGGTAGGAGGCTGTCGGTTTGGTGTTCGGTACGCATTTTCAAACCGAACGGTTCGTTGGACAATTTTTCCTGCCGACCAAAATTTCGTTATCTCAAATGTAGGCGCGATAAGCGTGCTCATAAATAAGAGACGCTGGCGCGACCACAACATTGTCCAACATCAAATGGCAAATGTAAGGTAAGCAAAACGAAACTGAGCTACTCGTTATTGTGTGGTGACGGACCGTTTATCAGTTTGGCCCAAAGCAGCGCGAGCCGATCTTGATCAAGCGACACTGTTACTACACAGCGCTAAGAGATCCAGTAAAGAAATCATTTTAATTCGCCACTTAAGTAATAACATTGCTGCGAGATCTGGTGACAAACATTCACATTTCTCCGTTATTAACGGATCAAACAGCGTGTGGAAACCAGGTATGTGGTAACCAGGTAACCAGGTAAACATTGTAGGTATGTGGACATATCAATAAATAGCGGCCGCCATTTTGTCCCAAATCTCTGTGCCGGATTTTCCCTCATCACTCTGAGCGGGTCTCCTCAAATGCGCTGTTTTCATTGGCTCGCTGTGGGAATCCTTGATTATTTTTAGCCAATCACGTCATTAGGGTTTTCGGCTGCACATTTGTTTTAAATTTTTGCTAGTCAGGCTGCATTTTCCTCCTGAACGGCGATTTTAAACAAGACGGAAGAATTCAACTGTCAAGAAATTATTTTCACCCACTTTGGACACTTCTCAGAGGTAGGTGGACATAAAGAACATATGTTTGTGGTGTGCTGTACAAAGTTTCAGTGCCATTTAAACTCCCCCACTTTTTTTATGACTACCGACACTGAACGTTACCTGTAGAAGAGCTGTCAAAATGCCTTGCGTCGTGTCCGCTCAACTTTTGTGTGGTCTACTCCACTTTCTTTCCTCCACCGGCGTTAGTATTGTTAACTCTGTATATACTTACACAACTGGAAATGGCATGAATCAACCAAAATCCATCTTTTAAATTAAGGATGGGAGCTGTCCTCTGTGCTCTGTGTGCACAAGAAGAAAAGATGAGTCGCACTGCAGGCAGGAGCGGAGAATGTGTGCCGGTGGCCGGAATCGTTTGCTCACTGTCAGTTTTTAAGATGAATTAATCGGGCCAGAAATGTATTGATGTGAAATATAGGGGTTAATTAACTGAGTGTCTAATTGACAAAAGATTTAGCAACGGACTGTAAAACAAGGCCACCTCCTTTTTGATGAAATATGAATGAATGAAAGCGAAGCGGGGAGAGAGCGGGAGGAGAATGAGGCAGCAGAGAAACAGGAGAGACTTGGATTTGATTTGTGCCTCAGCTAAAAAAAAAAGTCAATGGGCCATTGCCTAATGTTTTAAAAATCTGGGTAAGTGTAAATACAAAATTACAATGTGCTAAAATAATAAATTAGAATATCAAATATGCATAGAGGTTATGCAGACTTGCAGATTCTATTTCTATTCAAATCTGAATAGAAATGAAACCTCAAATGAATGGACAAATCAAAATCAAACATAAGTTAGAAAGTCTAATTGAGGGACAAATCAAAGAATAACACAAGAATAACATTGCAGGGATAGCCACTCAATTTTGTGATGACATCACACGCATAAGCCAAGAAATTATCACTTAAAAAATACTCCAAAAGCACAAATACATTTTTTTTAGAACAGCTAAAGGACCAGCTGAAAATGTTCTGTCTAAAATGCCCAAAATACAAGACATAATTATTTATCATTTGAATTATTAAAAATGTGGTCTTTTCCTGTAGATAATGAGGTTCTGGGCCATTTATTTGCATCTTATTTAAACTAATTGGCTTGTGCTTCTGTGCTTATCCATTGCCTGTATTTAATACAAAATGTTAATGATTTTCTATTACCTTTTAGATGTCAAGATGCCTCAGAAGAGAAAAGGCCAAAATGCAAATCTCAACGCCAGACCAGGAAAAGCCAAGCAACATGTTATGGACAATTTTTCCTCCCTGCCTGGTGCATTAAATGACCTTTTGAATGGACATGTGGTCTTCCTCTATCTTTGCTCATATGAGAGTAACCGGGCAAAGACTGTTAAGTTCCTGTCTTCATTTGAGGAGCAGGGACCAGTCAGACTCTTGGAAGCTGCGGTTATGGAGGAGTTATGGAGGAGCTGGTGGAGTTTATGTTTGTGAAGTGTCGACCGTTCTATCTGCCGCGGGAGTTCACGGCCATTGTTATTGTCGCGGTTTACATCCCCCCGTGTGCAAACGCTAAAGACGCGCTTCGTGAACTGTATAGCGCCATCAGCGAACAACAAACAAATAACCCCGACGGCTTTTTCATCATAGCCGGTGACTTCAACCACGCAAACTTAAAGACAGTTTTGCCAAAGTTCTACCAACATGTGAACTTTCCAACAAGGGGAAACAACACACTGGACTTTGTTTACACAACCATAAAGAACTCTTACAAGGCTGAACCCCTCCCCCACCTCGGGTACTCAGACCACATCACTGTTATGCTAATCCCAGCATATAGTCCACTTCTCAAACTCACCAAACCGGTTCAAAAGCAGATCACAGTATGGCCAGACAATGCCACCTCAGCACTGCAGGACTGCTTCCAGGACACAGACTGGAACATGTTTAAAGAGGCAGCCACCTACAACAACAACACAGACCTGAATGAGTACACTGAAACTGTGACTGCTTACATCAAAAAGTGCACTGATGATGTGACAGTCACCAAGACCATCACCACACGTGCAAACCAGAAGCCATGGATGACAGCAGAGGTTCGTGGGCTGCTAAAGACCAGAGATGAAGCATTCAGATCAGGAGATAAAGCAGCCCTCAAAACAGCAAGAGCCAATCTGTCCTGTGGCATCAAAAAAGCAAAACGGTCCTATGCCCAAAAAATCAACAACCACTTCACAGACAGCAGAGACACACGGAGCCAGTGGCAAGCCATTCAGACCATCACTGACTACAAGCCCCCGCCACAGGCCTGTGATGAGGACACATCCCTCCCCGATGCACTCAACCACTTTTATTCACGGTTTGAAATGCAGAATGACACACCTGCACAAAAACTGCCCACACCTCCCAACGACCGGGCGCTCTGTCTGTCTCCGGCAGACGTAAGGAAGACCCTATCTAGGATTAACCCACGCAAGGCTGCGGGTCCTGACAACATACCTGGCTGTGTTCTGAGAGACTGTGCTGTACAGCTGACAGATGTCCTAACAGATATCTTCAACACCTCGCTGAGCCAGGCAGTCGTCCCCACATGTCTCAAATCCACAACAATCATACCGGTACCGAAGAAATCACCGGTGTCCTGTCTCAATGACTACCGTCCCATAGCGCTGACTCCAATCATGATGAAATGCTTTGAGAGGCTAGTCATGCATAACATCAAAACCAGCCTCCCCAACACACTCGACCCGCTTCAGTTTGCATACCGTCCAAACCGCTCTACGGACGATGCAATTTCCTCCACCCTCCACTTGGCTCTTACCCACCTGGAAAATAAAGACTCCTATGTTAGAATGCTGTTCATTGACTTCAGCTCGGCATTCAACACAATAATCCCACAACAGCTCATAAATAAACTAAACCTGCTGGGCCTTAACAATTCCCTGTGTAACTGGATCCTGGACTTTCTAGCTGGAAGACCTCAGTCAGTCCGTGTCGGCAACAACACCTCGAGCACTACAACACTGAGCACAGGTGCCCCACAAGGCTGTGTGCTCAGCCCGCTGCTCTTCACACTGCTGACTCACGACTGCACTGCCAAGTTCAGCTCTAACCACATCATCAAGTTTGCTGATGACACAACAGTGGTAGGTCTCATCAGCAACAACGATGAAACGCACTACAGAGAGGAAGTGGCACGGCTGGCTGAATGGTGTGGCACAAACAATCTGTCCCTCAATGTGGAGAAGACAAAGGAGGTTGTGATGGACTTCAGGAGAAACTCCGTTGACCACCCCCCACTGACCATCGACAGCTCGACTGTGGAGAGAGTCAGCAGCACTAAATTCCTGGGGGTGCACATCACAGAGGATCTCACCTGGACCACCAACACCATGTCACTCTCCAAAAAGGCACAACAGCGCCTATACTTTCTCCGCCGGCTGAAAAGAGTAAGTCTCCCTCCACCCATCCTCACCACATTCTACAGAGGCACCATTGAGAGTGTGCTGACTAGCTGCATCACTGTCTGGTACGGGAACTGCAGTGCTGCCGACCGCAAGACCCTCCAGCGGACCGTGAACACAGCTGCAAAGATCATCGGTGCCCCTCTCCCCTCCATCCTGGACATTTTCCTTACACGATGCTCCAGCAAAACCAACAGCATCGTGAAGGACTCCACCCATCCCTCCCACAGTCTCTTCCAGCTCTTACCATCTGGAAGACGGTACCGGAGCATCAGAGCCCGACTGCTCAACAGCTTTTTCCCCCAGGCTGTGAGAGCCCTGAACTCAAACCACCCCGCCCACCTCTGAAACCCCACGCAAACCCCTACCTCCTGAAACATGGACCACCCCAAACCTTACCACACCCAAGAAAAAACTGTATGGACACTTTACACTATGTGGACACATAGAGGACACTTTACACTATGGACACTTTACACTATGTGCACTATGGACACTATGGACTATGTGCACTATGGACACATCCGCGGATAGTTCGGACTGCTGAGCGAATCACTGGCACTACCCTTCCCACACTCAAAGTACTGCACTCATCCAGAGTGAGTAAAAGGGCTCGCAAAATCACTCTGGACCCGTCACACCCAGCACACTTTCTGTTTGAACTGTTACCGTCTGGTCGACGCTACAGAGCACCGAGCACAAAAACAACCAGACACAGGAAAAGTTTCTTTCCCCAGGCCATCTACCTCATGAACACTTAAATGTTCCGCTGCTGTGGAACAAACATGTGCAATACTTCCCTCAGACATTTCATTATAGCACCTATAACTTTATATATATTTATTTATAATTTATAATCTTTTTATTTTTATTTTATTTTTATTTTTTCTATTTTTTATTTATACCTATGTTACTTGTCTTGTCCTTTATATTGTATGTGTACTGGAAGCTACTGTCACCAAGACAAATTCCTCGTATGCGCAAGCATACTTGGCAATAAAGCTCTTTCTGATTCTGATTCTGATTTACACACACTGCTGCGGGTACACAATCCCACAAAAGACTCAGCAATATATGTATGTTTACATGCTCATGCACTTCAAATCATCCCGCACTGTTCCCCAACCAGCTGCTGACTCAAACGTCTCTATTTGCACATGTACAGTATTTGTGATTTTCTTCTATCTTTTAGTTTGTATAGGGTAAATATTTATGTGAAGCATTTGTATAGTTTGTATTTATTATCCTTTATTCTTTTAGTTTGTATAGGGTAAATACTTATATATATATATATATATATTATATATATATATATATTATACTTATAGTTAAATCTGTCAGTAGGTTAGTTGTGTATAGGTTTACAGTGTTTTTTACTTCATTGTTGTATGTCTGTATTTATGTAGCACCGTGGTCCTGCGAGGCACGACATTTCGTTCCACTGTATGTCCCCACATGTAGCGGAATGACAATAAAGCTCAACTTGAACTTGAACTTGAACTTATAAAGGTAGTGCGAAATCTTGAAACGTTTCAAAGGCTTTCGAGGCCGATTGTGTTTGAAAAATTTGACTCAATGTGTCGTGAGAAGTTTTCCTTCCTAATGGAGCAATCTGAAACCAAGCAACTCAGTCATGCAAGTGAGATGGAGCCTGAGCCATATCACCTACTCCTGCAAAGGTTTCTGTAATTTCTCTTGTAAAAAACACAAGGAGGACATCAAAGTGCGAGTCCTGTAAAGTATACAAGAAAAGTCTGCAAATCATGCGACAGCGCCAGCTTGCCATGCAGAGGGAAAAGCTACAAACAATTAGACGTTTTTCATTTTAAAAAAAAAGGGAGGTTGTGAAAAATCTTAACCAAAAAATTAAACGGAAGGACACATCAGTCAATGCACAAAACCTAAGTGACACCATGAAAGCCCTTTCAGGTTTGAGGAATAAATACAAAAGACTGAAAAGACAATATAAGAAGAAAACACATGCACAGGGAGAGTCGTCTAGTGAAGTGAGAATCTGAGAGCTGGAGACAAAGTTGGAGCTGAAAGAAGAGGAAATCATACACCTTCAAAACAAAAAGCTAATGCTTGAAGAGAAAATTAAGGAATTGGAAGCAGAACAGAAAGAAACCAAATTGGACAAAAAAACGTATTCCGCAGATATGCGTATGATGGTGTATGATGCTGTAGCAGACCAGGTTCCCACAAGCAATGTCCCTAGGCTTATTAAAAAGTTCTTATTAAAAAGCTCTGCTCGTTTTGGAGTGGCCTTGACTGATGTGCCTCATAGGTCCACTGTGGAAGCGATGACCCGTGAACTTGGTGCAATTGCTGAGCTTCAAACAGCCGAGGAAATACTCGAAAATAAAAACACCACCCTTGGATTTGACGCAACCACACAAGAAGGGGTCCATGTAAATAGTGTGCACATAACAGCAGAAACAAAGTGTTATGCTGCAGCTGTTGACGAACTTCCTGGGGGGACTGCTGAGGATTACTGTACCCATATAATAGAAACAATTGATAATCTGGCCAGTGTACATTCCTATTTCTACAACAGAGATTATCAGGACACACGAAGTAAAATTATTGACAACATATCAAACACACTAACTGACAGGTGCGCGGCCAACCACACTGCAATACTGCTTGTAAATGAATCATGGGACAAAACTTTAAATGAGCTCAACTGCCATTTGCATCCCTTAGATTCGATAGCAATCAAAACCCGCTCCGCTTTAAAAGAATGTGAGGATACACTGGCACTGAAAAAACTATGGGGAAACGACTGTTCTGCTGGAAACATTGTGATGGCAATGAATAAATTAAGATACAAAGACGGAAAAGGAGATCCACGTGGCTTTGTAACATTCCTGGACAACCAGAAATTGCCCAGAGGCATACTTCCTCGTTATAGGGGAAATCGGCTTCACATTCTTTTCCACATCTGTGGAGTCTTCA